>NW_019417008.1:10359-67677 GCF_000390285.2 Anoplophora glabripennis | reverse complement strand
TTAAATTTCTGAAATCTTCCCTTAACTTCTAGCCTCCCTAACTCTGTTAATTGTAATAGTACAAGAAAAAGTTAAGAGGCCATTTTTATGTAGAATTGTCTGCTTTACAACTTTCATGAAAAACTTTTTTTTCTAGCTCTTACCCTTTTTGAGTTATCTTGAAAAAGCCCTTTGTTTTATCTTTTTCCACCCTTGGCCGGGGGTTGAACAAAAAATTACTCTCACTTATTGTTATAATATACCTTAAACTAACTCATATCAAAAATTCAGCCAAGTTGACAAAATTTCGATTTAAAGGCTTAGTTAATTGGACTATGTTATTGTACTCATCATTTAAAGTAGACCTGTGTAGTTATTTCCGGGTTATCAAGGTTTGACACACGCCAAAGCTCTACCAACTGGACTATTATACATACAAAGTTAACCACTGACGCTGGAATTAGGAACGTGTGAAAGTTCAAATCCTCAAAAAAATTATTTGACGCCGCAGACTTGGATAGACCGTTTAGACCAATTTAAATTGTCAAATTAATTGAGTCTGAATTTAAGTTCTTCATATATCCACATGAAAATAATTATATCGGTATGTGGCCCGGACTACTGGGATCAATAAATGGAACCCAAGGAATGGATCCTATCAGTGTGCAACACATACTTAACGATTTGCTTAATGACGTCATACACGTAAGATAAAATTTAAATTAAAATTAAAAAATAGTGATTAACTAATTCTTTCGAAAAATATATGTTTATAAAAATAATATTTCTATTTTATTTGCGGTTGAAGGAAACTACGCCATTATTATCACGATATTCTCGAGAAATAAAAATTGCCATTGCAATAAAACAAACGGACACTCTTTTACATGATTAACCAACCAACCTTTGAAATACAGTGTGTCCCATTAATATTGCGAAAAAATTCAGGGGGAGTTTCCTTGACCAAAAATAAGAAAGAAACCTATGTCCGAAAATACTTCGTTTGGAAGATACAGGGTGTTGAAATTTAGAGGAAATACAAGGTTTTTACTAATATCTGGAGAATTCTAATTCCGATTTTTTTTTAAATTTGGTATGTTTATTTATAAAAACGTAATTTGATTTATTTTATTTATTCCAGCGGCGTCCGGGGACTCACTCCTGTTGATATTAATAAGTAAATATATGAGATGTCACTGCTTTTTCTTAGGTGTCATATGTTTCTCTAATTATGCGATAAAAAATACTTATTTGTCTCTTTGTTTTTTTTTGATATCTTGCTTCGTTTTCGAGCAAAAAATTAATAGCTTAAGTGTGTGATTTTAATAAGTACTTGAACTGTGTAGTTGTCAATTCCTGCTTGTCAAAATGAATTACACAAATAGTGAAATGTGCGATATGCATTTTCTTTATGGCCTTGCCAACTGTAATGCATTAGCCGCCAGGCGCCTCTATGAGCAGAAATACCCTAATCGTATAATTCCGCATCATACTATCTACACCCTCTTCATCAACGTCTTAGTGAAACTGGAAGTTTTCGAAAACTTAACGCAGGAAACGGGTGACCCCGCACAGCAATAACCCTCCAATTGGAGGAAGATATACTCCAACAACAAGTACCAGACAGATTGCTAGAAACTTAAATGCAAGTCGTTCTACAATTTTCAGGATTTTAAAAAATAATCTTCTATACCCTTACATCCAACGGGTTCAGGCACTTTTATCGACTGATTTTCCATTAAGATTAGATTTATGTCGATGGATACGACAAAAAATTGGGGAAAATCCTAAATTTTTAGCAGAAGTACTATTCACGGATGAGGCGAATTTTTCTAGAGAAGCCATAATGAACTTCCATAATAATCATGTATGGGCCGACGAGAACCCAAATGCAATATTAGAAGGCCGTCATCAACACCAGTTTTCACTTAATGTATGGGTTGGAATTGTGGTAGACCACTTAATTTTTTTACCACCGAGGCTTACTGGAGATGTTTAACGCCGTTTTCGTGAGGATGAATTGTCCGTACTTTTGGAAGACATCCCATTGCCATTAAGGTTGCAAATGTATTTTATGCACGATGGTGCTCCACCCCATTTCAGTTTAGCTGCGTGAATGTGAATATTTGAACAATATCTACCCAAATCACTGGATAGGTCGAGAAGGCACTCAACCCTGGCCCTCGAGGTCTCCCGACTTAAATTCGTTGGATTTTTTCCTTTGAGGTCACCTTAAACATTTCGTTTATACGACTCCAGTACAAACCATAGCCGAATTAAGAAACCGCATTATCGCATCCTGTGAAACAATTAGACACAGCCGGAATATTTGAACGGGTTTGCCAATCAATGTGTCGTAGGATAGATGCCTGTATTAGAGTTGAAGGTGCACATTTTCAACTCAACAACTGTTGTAACGCCTGTGTATGTAAAGTATTTTTCATATCATTGCTGTCTGTTAAATATTTTCTCTTATGTTTCTGTTAATATTAATTATTATTTAAAAAAATATTATTTAGTGAATAATTGTTTCTCAGCTTGTTACATTGTTTTTCCTTCAAATGTATTATTAAAGTTGATTAGTAAATAACTAAAACATTGAATTTCTATTTTTGTTTTCTACTTAAGAATGTGCATATGAAAGGATATTAATTTTTTGCTCGAAAACGAAGCAAGATATCAAAAAAAGAAAAGAGAAAAAAAGTTGTATTTTTAATCGCATAATTAGAAAAAAATATGACACCTAAGAAATAGCAGTGACGTCTTATATGTTTACTTATTAATATCAATAGTGAGTTAGTACCCGGCCGCCGCACAGTGGGACGAAACGCCACTGTCGCATTCAAATTACTCTACACCCCACATAGTTCAACTCTTTCGGGTGAATTTTTTTTCAAAATGTTCGTCTTGAATGTCCCTATCGATCCCTCATTTAGGATTTTTTATTTCGGTCTTCATTTTTTTGAAAATTGACTCCAAAATTCGATTTTGGACACATTTTGGGACATAAAATGTCATAGATAGACATAAAATGGACAAAAAATGTCCAAATCCAAAAAATTTTAAAATTTTTTTGAGTATTCCTCGAGTGATTCTAAACAACTTTTGGTTCATCTAATTTTTCCCCAGGTTGCGAAATTTCGAATTAAAAAATCGCTTCTCCACGAAAATTTTTGGATTATGACCGTTTTTGCGCATATGAAAAATTTTTCTCCCGACTTTCTCGCAGACATTTTGTAGTACCTATTTATCAAAACGAAGATTTTCAGCTGAAAAAATTTTTGAAAAACATCAACTTGCCATGTCCATGTAGGACCACATTTGCGCCGAAAATCAGTTTTTTCCATTTTTTAATTTTGGAGTCAATTTTCAAAAAATATTAAGACCGAAATAAAAAATCCCAAATGAGGGATCGATCGGGACATTCAAGACGAACATTTTGAAAAAAAATTCACCCGAAACAGTTGAACTATGTGGGGTGTAGAGTAATTTGAATGCGGCAGTGGCGTTTCGTCCCACTGTGCGCCGCTGGAATAGATAAAATAAATCAAATTACGTCAGAAGACGTTTACCGTTTTTACATACCATCATACCAAATTTCAAAAAAAATCGGAATTAGGGTTCTCCAGATATTAGTAAAAACTTTGCATTTTCTCTAAATTTCAACACCTTGTATATCCCAAACGAAGCATTTTCGGACATAGGTTTATAGGAATTTTCTTTCTTATTTTTGGTCAAGTCAAGGAAACCCCTATATTTTTTCGCAATATTAATAGTCCACAGTACAGGCCCCCCCTGGAAAGTTGATTACCACATACTTTATAACTCCTGAGGAGCTTCGTTATGACGAGTCTACCACATTTTTCCTCTGCGGCTTTTCTTGATTCCTCCGCTTTTCCACTCGGAAAAGTTCAAAAACATGGCAATTTCCCGGGGTCTTGAAAACTCAAGACCGTATCTTTTATTTTTAGCTTAAGTAACTGGAAATTTTGTTGCAAATGCCGATTTAAATTTGTCCGACAGAAATTCCTCCGACATTGACGTGTCTACCGGTCGAAACATGCCAAAATAACAGGGTATTGAAAATCAATTACCACATAGGTAATTTTTAGTAAAATTAATTGTAAATAATTAATTCAGTCAAAAAGTATTGTTGTCCGACAAATTTCAAGCCGCGTTTTTTCAGTCCGACAGCTGGAAATCGGAATTTTCACAGGGTATGAAAAATCGATTACCACATGTCGGACAAAAATAACACACGATAGAAAAGTGTTTTTTATAAGCAAAAATTGTAATGTCCGACAAACATATATCCGCAAATCGTCAGTCCGACAAAAAAGATGAAACAAATTTCGTAAAAAATGTGCACATGTATTTATAATTTCTAATAAGGTATTTTCATGTATTAAGCAATATTCCATATAAATATACAACACAGGGTGTTTCAGAAAGACCTCCCGTAAATACAGGGGGTGAGGACGACAAAAAATAAGAATTTTTTGTCATATGAACTATATGCTATCTCCTCTTCTCAAAGCTCAAGCTTACTTTGAGAAAAGTCACTTATTTTATAGTGTAATATTATAAGAGTTTAATTAAAAGCCTTTTTTCTCGAAAATCGTCCACATTAGGAAGTTCTAACAAGAGTACATTATTTTTAGAAAATAAAATTGTACAATAGAAATTAGAGTCCGAGTGGTAAAAAACCTAACCTTAAAAAAAATATAACTTAAATTGTAATAAGAATGTAGCATAACTAGCGCTTTCTATGAAATATATAAAAAATAATTAGACTAGCGTATTTGGCACCCTTAAAAACCTCGGGCTACCAAATTTCATAAAAATATTTCGCACTATTTGGAAATTTTCATAAAAATGTGAGATGAACTTTTTTTCTATATTTAGTTCTTATATTTATTTCGGGTTCTTGGCTTGGAGGGAAAGAGATTTCCTAGATAATCTTGTAACCAACTTTGATCATTTATTTTCAAATACAGTTTTACAACAACTCTGATGCTATTACTAATGATTCGTTGTATTTTTTCGTAACAATAAAATGATTTTTTACTACAAATGGTGGTTTCACATCTGCCCTGGACACCAATCGTGTTCCCACTGTCGCGGGCATCCCTCTCCCTTGTCCACTCGCGCACCTCTCCCCACTAACTTCTATCGCACCATCACCCGGCACACCACCAACACAAAACATATAGATAACTAATTAAATAGGGCATCACAAATGTTATTTAAAAAATTTTATTTTGTCTCTCTGTATCTCGAGAACAAGAGGAGATAGAGATAGAGTTCATAAGACAAAAAATTCTCATTTTTTATCATACTATCACCCTCTTTATTTACGGGAGATCTTTCTGAAACACCCTGTATATATTTTTCGTTTTATTCTTGTAATTGTAAATCTCTATATGCTCAATTTAGCCACATAAATATCGAGAAAAGAATTAAACGATTTCAAAAAAGTATGTATGGTGTAAAAAAAACTAGGCACAAATGTTTTGGGATTTTCTTTCAGAAAAATAGGAAAATTTTTGTAAAGAAAAATAACAAACGCGAATGAAAACTTGAAAGAGAAAAAAGAATTTTTATATCAAGTATAATATTAATTTATTTAGAAATAATGCATTATGCACTAAGATCGTATTAATCGCCTCAAAAATAACTTCATTTGTTTATAACTTTTAAATTTTTAAGCATAAAATAAGCAATATTATTATTATTTATTTGAAACAAATAATAATTTACGTCATAATAATAACCATTTATAAATATGAAATTTTTGGAGTGAAAAAATGAAATTTCATCACGTTTATTGATTTATTGATTTTTTAATAATTTGCGGACATTAAATCGTCGGACATTTATATCACTAATTTGTACAGTAAATTTAAAAGTGGAAAAAATGAAAATTAGTATGTGGTAATCGATTTTTCATACCCCGTGAAAATTCCGATTTCCAGCTGTCGGATTGAAAAAACGCGGCTTGAAATTTGTCGGACAACAATACTTTTTGACTGAATTAATTATTTACAATTAATTTTACTAAAAATTACCTATGTGGTAATTGATTTTCAATACCCTGTTATTTTGGCATGTTTCGACCGGTAGACACGTCAATGTCGGAGGAATTTCTGTCGGACAAATTTAAATCGGCATTTGCAACAAAATTTCCAGTTACTTAAGCTAAAAATAAAAGATGTGGTCTTGAGTTTTCAAGACCCCGGGAAATTGCCATGTTTTTGGACTTTTCCAAGTGGAAAGGCGGAGGAATCGAGAAAAGTCGCAGAGGAAAAGTGTGGTAGACTCGTCAAAACTAAGCGCCTCAGGAGTTATAAAGTATGTGGTAATCAACTTTCCAGAGGGGGCCTGTACTGTGGACTATAATGGGCACCTTTATATCGCCGAGTAAATTACCCTGTGGTTTAAATTACTTAAGAAACACGCTGCAGAAAAACTGAACGACTGCTGTTCTTACCGTCCTCAAAGGCAATCCTTCGCCCTTGGACACATACTTCTTGTCATATTCGTCGTGCCAGAGCACCCCGTAAATTAAGTCCTTCAAACTCCCTGAAGGATTTAACGGACTAATAATGGCCGCCCCGGCATCCCAGAATTCAATATCGAGCACGGGGTGGATGTAGGGGTGCTGCAACCCCCTGAACAGCACCAGCAGCGTGTCCCTTGTCGCTTGGGACGGGCCGATGGGGCAGGTGGAGGGTAGGGGTACTAATGTTAACAGTCTTTCAGCTCCTAGTATGTTGTCCTGGACTATGAACCTGGAACGAAAATGAGAAGTGTAAATAGGCACTTGAGGGTTAACTGGAGCTGAATTAAATATTTGTACAATGCTGCTGTTGTTAGCTCTAGTAACGGTGAAGTGAATTACAAGACTAACAGACGCGATACAAAGCGCCTTGGCGTTATCGTAATATCTCGAAATATCGGGATGACGCAATATTTTGCAGAAGCATTCACCCACGCGCGTTTATGGTGTTGCTGGAGTTAACCCTGATTAGGGGTAACCCTCTTTTGGATCGTTAACGCGCCAGGGTGAATACTTCTATGAGATATTGCATTATTGCGATATCCCAGTGTCGCAATAACTCAATATCTGGTAAAAGCCTTCTCGATTTTATTTATCACACGTTAAAATTAAGTTTCTGGAGGGTGCTCATACACGGTGTTTGTAAATAAGTGCGAAATATTTTAGGGGGTGGTTGCCGAAGTTATTTTGTGAAAAAAGTTCATATAAACGTAGGTCGAAATATGCTTCGTTTCCGAGACACGAGAGTGTTTAAATTTTAATTTTTTATTTATTTTTATTAATTATTTCAGTTTTAAAAATATTGACTCGAAATTTTAAAAACGCTTCGGAGGGATTTTTTGGAGGGATCCGAATATTCCTACTTGCACCAGTGGCGTTCGTGCGAGAATGCCACTGGTTTTAATAAAAAAAAAATGGTACGCCACTGACTTTTTCCCGTTACGATATTTTTTTAGAAATCCGCCATCAATTTTGAATGAAATTGGTCCCTTCAATTTTTTCGTAGGATGCACCGGTTTTAAGGAAAAAAAACATATTATATTGCAAGTCGTGTATTTTTAATTTCTATTGACACATTATCTAGTAGGTTGCTGTATATTAATATACCTATATACTTAAGGCTTTCTTGATATTTTGTTAAAGATTGCAATGGAATACAGGATGTTTCTGAAATAAGTGCGTTTCTTGAAAAGGGTGATAGAGGGAACAAAAATGAGCAACTTTTTTAAGGAACTGATGGCCTAATGTTTTCGAGAAAATTAATTAAGAAAATTGACCATAAATGTAAGCCGACCCTGTGCATCTTGTGCACGTGCAAGACCAGAATGCTTCGGACTCGCTATATGCTTGAAGTGCTTCTCTAATTGGCTGACGTTCCAGTGACTTCCACAGTCAAGCAAATCTGATGGTAGGTTAGTTGTCAGTATGTCTTGTGTTCTGTTACGTGAACTTTTGCGATGTAGTAACAATAAAGGTATGTCCGACCAATCTCAGTGGAGTCGGGGGTGGGTTATAAAAATATAAAAACAACAATTTATATATAGTGATAAGGGCGCCAAGTGATTTTCATAACCATACCTTTAAATATAATAAAATCACTAAACTGTATAGCCACAGATTTTAACAGGAAAACAAATATATAGGTGTATCAAAATAAATTAATAAAAGTCTGAGTGTATTTAAACTATTGAGGTATATTACAAAAAAAATAAGGTATATATGTATGTGAAGATGTACCTGTATAGGGGACGGCAGTTAAAACAGACAAAGTATATAACAAGATCAAACGGAGAAATGTGTATACTATCTAAGAATATTAATCGAGAGTTCTCAAACAAACGAGCAATGGATAAAGGATTTATCAAAAATATCAAACTAATGCAGGCCTTTATCTCTTTGCTATTATTAAATTTCTTACACTAACATGCTAAATTTTAATTACAGTAAAACAAATATATGGAACTTCTGTTCAATAATTACAAAAGAAAATTCCGAATTACCGATCACATAACTAAATTATTAATTTACTATTTAATGACAACTATCAACCTGACAAAGAAAAAACCCAATAAGTAAGTAAGGGGTAGATGATCCCCAAAACAATTCTAATACATGTGGTCATATATTCATACCAAATCGGACTAAAGTCGTTAACAACGGTGTAAAAAAAAAACTTCCCACTATGTGGTACTTAGCCTGGTTGAGATGATGTAACTCGTAGGTCTAAACTTCGCCTTCTCTCCGTAAATGTTTGGCTCTTTGGTATCTCGGGAGGCCAACCAATATAAAATCCGATCGGGAATATTTTGGATCTCTTCGTATATATGGCCCCGGGCACAATTTGGAATTTGTTGGAATTTTAAATATATTTCGGAACACCGAAACCCCTACTAAAATGCTTCTTGTGATCGACGCCCCTAATCACCACGAGACATTGTTCTCTCAATATTACTCATAAAATATAGCCAATATGTTTCTCAGACGATATTCCAATACATATCAACCCTATTAATATCGTCTTAATCAAGGTACTAGTGAAACAGCCGTTATAAACGTAGAATATGCAAATTTTATTGTCCACTAGACCTCAGTCAAATACAAAGTTTTTTATCTGCCTGCCAGAGCTCGCGTACTCGCTATCTAAACCGACCGCTTTTTCCCTAGCGCAAAAAGTTTTCGCTATAAATTCTTTTTATTTGTTGTCGTGCCTTAATTAATAATAATGATAATGTTTAATTATTAACCCCGAAATGATGTTATAGACCGGTAATTGGAAATTTAGATTATAAAAATGTAATAGTTCTTTAGTTGTGTGTTGCAGTATTACCTATTTAGTCGGCGTATAAAATGTTTTCTGATCAAGAACCAGCACATATGATGTTAATGTGTTAATGTACGGAGAATGTTAGTACATACAATTTAAATGAGATTGTCGTTTATATGCGGTCCGTTATTGTAACAGACAATGTAACAGTAGAACAGTGCAAAAGGCAGTTCAAAGGTTACGGAATACTTGCAATGTCCACCTGACATATGAAGGCCGCAATATGTTTTTGACAACGAAGAAAACATCATAAACCTCGTTGAGGAAAACCCAAGGCGCAGTACTCGCGACATTGGGCGAGAAGCGGGTGTATCTAACAGTACCGTGTGGTGTGTACTACGGGAACAATTATTACACCCCTATCATGTACAAAGGGTTCAGGCATTAAATAACAATGACCTTCAGCCCCGCGTAAAGTTTTGGTTTCGATATTAAATCAAGCTCTGGATTTTACAAGCAAGGAACTTTTTACGAATGAATGTTGTTTTATTAGAGACGGCATCGGCGTATCAAATTTTCACAACATTCACTATTGGTATAATGCAAACCCTCATGTTATACAGAGATCTCGGATCCACCAACGGTTTTCAGTGAATGTGTGGTGTGATGTTTTTGGTGAAAGAATTTTGTCCGTCGTTTGAAAGCATGTTTATTAGCATATGGAAACAATTTTGAACAATTTTTGTAGAGCATATCGCCTATTGGTAAGTAATTCGTTTATTCGTTAAATTTTTGTGTTGCTCTTAAACGAGATTTGAATAAGTTTCAGCATTTTCAAACACTAAATTTAAACCGTCAAAACCGCCATCAGCGCTTTCGCACTGCGGCGCGCGGCAACTTCGATGTCAAAGGTACAGCTGGCTTTTTTAAACTTCTCAGTTTAAAATGTAATGTTTTAGACCATCAATTGCTTAATAAAAGTTTTTAAGGAATGCACTTATTTCAGAAACACCCTTATAATATAATATGTAAACACAGTGTAATGAAATTTGTAATTTTTTTATATTCTACAAAAATTATATCATATAATGCTTTGGTTTTTTTATTTGTAATTTTTTAATAGGTAGGAAGATAATTAACTCGCTAATATATTAATGTGTTTCCCCATTGCATATATTGCACAATCGATGCTAAGTTCTAAGAATTTAACAGAATTTGTTTGTCTAATATATTTATTCTCCATTTTAATTAAATTGCTCTTGCCACGAACTGAACTTCTAGATAGAAATATTATAAAAAGTGTTTAAGAATTATCTATTTAATTTCAACTATTCAGCATATTTTGCTATATCTTTTTGTAAAAGGGATAAAGCACTTATTTCCAAACTGAATCATCAGGAAACATAATTAAAAGTTTAGTAACATGGGTTGACAAATCATTGACATACATTAAAAAAAAGTAAAAGACCATGTTTGGAATCTTGAGGTACATCAAATTTTGTGTTATATTTTTACGAAATAAATCTATTTGCCTCAACTATCTCTGATGTGTCAGTGAGATAAGATATTAACTAGCTTTTTATTTTTCCGCATGATACATACTTGTTAAAGTTTTTAAGAATAAAATATTATGATCAATTATAAATGAACTGCTTTATTTAAATCCATGAAGGAAAGACCAATTTAAACTATTATTTAGTTTTCCATGTAACTTTTCTATAAAGGACATGGCCGCAATTTGAGTTGAATGATTTATCCCGTGTTGTGCTTCTGAGAATATATTAAAATTATTAATGGTTTAAGATTCCATTGAAAACAATTAGTTTTAATATTCTAGATACAGCAAAAAAAAGTACCATAGATCTATAAATTTCAGTTGAAGAAGTAGTGTCACCTGTTTATATAAAGGAGTAACTTTGAGAACTTTTGGAAAAATACTCACAATCAGACATATTGAGCAGGTGCAGCAATGGAACTATTACAAACTTACGTACACTGGTAACAAGAACGGTTACCTACTCTAAAATTTAATTTTGCAGTAACTCCCAATCCATCATTTAATTTAGTAGGCAGATCTATAAAACAGTTATATATAAATGTTGAGCAACTATTAACGATCAGATGTAGTTTCTCCATTTATATTTAGTTATAGCAAAATGTTATTGATTATAATCCAGGCTGCTTTAACTTTATTTCCAGAATTTTTATAGGACACATTACATAACTTTCTTTTTGCATCAGAAATTACCTTTTTAAATTCATGTCTCTTTCTTGATGATACCTTTATACCTACCACCTATTGTTCATAATTAATTTACTTTTTTAAACTTTGTAGAGTAATAGAAACGTGATAATAGGAGAGAGTTCTGATAATAATTCAAAAGCCTCATCTACTTTCACAGCATTCAGAACTTCATCCCATTTGCAAGATGGTTGCAATATGTTTTACAATTTTTGGAGCTGTAATTTCTTTTCCATCTAATGTTTTTCAATTTTTCTTTAATATTTGTATACCCATAATGAAGTAATTGCCAAGAATAATCTAATATGCCGCCACGTAAGACAAAATTTATAAAAATATGGTCAATTCATGATAAACTATTTTCGATTGTAAGTTTGAAACCGGTCATACAAATTTATCAAAACCGAGGTATTATAAAGAATTAATTAAAAGGAGTTAGAAAAAATAATCAGTTTGCAGATCGCCAAGTAGCATGATGTCATCGGAATTAAAAGTATTCAATATTTTTTCAGATAAATTCTAAAAAATCTTCTCGTGGCGATCCATATATCCCCTTAATTTTAAAAACACACTTAAAGCACCTCTATTGTTATATTTACTTCAACACAAAATAGACATTTTCTTATAATTATAAAAACTATCCTAGCTTCGGAATAATTTAGACAATATACACATACACACACACACACACACCCACACAAAAGTCTATATTTCAATATGAATTGCAAGCTGTTCAATATCTTTTCTTAAATGCTGTATATTCAAATGAAATATTATGTTACTTAAGATTTAGGTATTACATTCGAAGTAATATATTTATAACATTTACCAACAATCTTTCATTGTTACTGAGATAGTTCTTCTATTCATAAAGCAGGAAATGTTTATGTTCAGGCCTTAAAAAACTCAACGTCAATGCTGTAACAAGTCGAGAGGAACCAATTATAAAATCAATTCAAATTGGGCATAACTCCCAGCCAATGGAATTGTTTAATTAGTTTTATGGCTTCATTCCATTTTGAACGTTCGTCCAAATCCTGCGGTACAATAAAATTTTGAGACTAAAATTTTTTTACAAACGATTCTTATTTTTTAACAGCTACCAAAAAAGTAGTCTCACAATCCATATATTTATTTAAAGTTAAATTGCGCAGCAAAAATAAATCTCCTACGTCAAACAGTATTGATAGATAGCGTGTTTCGGATGAATTTCCTTTCACAGATTTTGAAAACGATGTGCATGTCGTCCGCTTGCATACATGTAATATTTCCATTTACGAGGTAGGAAAACGAAAACAGATCGATACAATATAGATGCTCCGAGGGTTGCACAATGCACATATCCGGAATTAAATTAACTCGGTTATCAGTTCGCAAAAGTTAATCTCTATAACTAAGTCGAAGACTGTGCAAACATTATTTATTTCATAGTTCCGAATTGTTTCCAAAAGAAAAAAAATAGATATCGATAACTTAAGTCGCATTTGCAACCCCTTGATTTTTAAACGAAAAGCAGGGGCTTCTGATCACTTATTTGAAAGGTTTCTTCATTCTATGTTCAAAAATGATATATGCTTTCCATATTTCATTGCAAAAATTAGCAGTAAAAAAAATTATTTATCTAGCTATATCGCGTGGCTTAGTTTTATATACCACATATCCCCATAGAAAGAAATCTAAGAGTGTAAGATCAGGAGCACTTACTGGCCATTCTAGCGATTCTCACCTCCATATCCACCGATTTGGAAATGTTAGGTCAGTCGAAGTATTGCCGGACTGTGGTGGTGCTCCATCCTGCTGGAACCATATTACATCGGCTAGAACTTGTGGGTTTGCTTGAGCACGATATAAGATTGCCAAAGCTGGCACGACATTATTTTGGAGCAGAAGTAAATAATTATATATCCATTCAAATTACCAGCACTGAAAAAGGGACCAATGATATGGTCTCCAATTATCCCCGGTTAAACAGTAACCTTTTCAGGATTTTACGTATGTAATTCTCTCATCCAGTGAGGATTTTCATTAGCCTGTGGCGACAGCTTTGACGATTAACATGGCCGTGAAAAGTAAAGTGAACTCATTAGAAAACAAAACATTTTCTAGTTGAATAACGTTGTTATCTAACCTTGGAACCATTTGTTCACAAAAGTACGTTCTATCAAAATCGTCCTCATTAAACTCCTGAGCTTCTAATATGCGAATAAGCGATTAATGGGAAAAATTTCATCCTGAAGCTGCTTGACGACTTGAACTATGTGGGTTCTCTTCAAACTTAGTAGTACCTACATGTAATTTGATTCCATTACTCGATTCATTTTAAACTTCTTTTTTATTAGCCGTACATGTCCAATTTTGCGAAACTGCTTTTCAATTTTGTTAATTGTAGCTTGGGATTTCAGGAAATTTTTCTTGAAATAGGCGAGCAACTTCGGTCTGTGATCGCATTATGTCACCGTATCCAACCATCTGTATAATTGTTATTTTATGCATTTCTGGTAAACAAACCAGTTTAGGAATTTCAGTTAGCAATACGAAAAACACTATTTATTGCTACCAAGTTCTACAGCAACTAAATTTAAATTCTCACAAATTTTCCAATATATTGAAAGGCAGCTATTCATATCCAATACAATGATGTGTAAAAGCATGCAAGGTTTAATAGGACAATGGCCTCTGTGTTCACCCAACTTTAATCTATTGGATTTTTACTTAATTGATCATCTAAAGTAACTCATTTATCTTGCTTCGGTTAACAATAGCAAAGCATTTTACACGGTAGGAGAACGACGTTCAATATCCCAGTCGTGTTCCTTTGTGTCAGACAATCAATGCTTTAGATCTTAGGTGTACTGGCATCCATTAAAACTACAAAGATCTTTAAAAATATACTTTAAGTGCTAGTATATGTTTTTAAATAAAACATATTTTTTAATCTCGTGTGTGTTAGCAATGCGTGCAACATAGTTTATAGTTAAATTAATACATAATTGCAATGATAATTGTCTATAATTTCTAGGAAATTTATACGACTGTCAAAGGCAGGTCAATAAATTAAACACACTAATTATACAGGGTTTCACAAATTAATAAATCAAGCTATTAATCTCGGATTACTTGAACGAAAATAATGAGACATTTATTATGTAATTTTTAATTTGATCGCTACATTTTCGACATACAGAGATTTTTATGAATAAGACTATTGATTTCTAATATGAGTTGACATTTTGCACACGTTCATAAGAATACCTACTTATACAGTCACTTTTGAGAAATTTTGATTTAAAAAATCGTGCAAGCGAAGGAATTGGCATAAAGTTACCCGTCGCTCCATCCCCAACTTTTCTCCGATTACGTTTAGGGTTGAAAGGTTCAGTTTTCTGAAATAATAGTTATTTTCATCCCCTCGAAACTATAATAACATTTTTAGTTATGCGATACTAAACCTCAGTTTGCATAAACAGTACAAGTATTGACAAGTACTGTGTCTACAACAGTCATTTGTCTACAACTAATTTTAGGAATTATCCTTGGAATTACCTAAAGGTACTAAAACTAATGGCAGCATAACAAAAATCAATTTACAATTAATTACTTTTTCTGTAGTGGCTTTTGTATATAAAAACTTTTTTAATGCACTTTATCTTTCTAGCCCGACGAAATACCTAACAAATATTGGCACAAATAAAAATGTACTAATAAAAACCGAATAAACAATAAAAACTATTTAACTAACACTCTTTTAATAAGAGAAAACTGAATATGCTGAAAAATCTGTGACTTCAACCCAAGTACCTTATATTCTAGTAGGTAAATGTTGTTTTAGCTTAAATCAATATTTTACAAGACAGAAACAAATAAACAATGTATCTAAAAAATAGTATCTCCTGACCACAGGCGTGCGTGAGAGGAAATTGGCGAGCGATGTGTACTACCACCACCATAGACCACCTAGACTGGCTTATAGAGCGACTTTGGTGAAAACACTTTGGAGCAGTGTTGTGAACTATACGATAATTATCGTTTTTGTACTATAATTTTGTCCACTGTACGATATACGATAGTACATACCAATTTGTACGATAATTTAAAACAACCTGCAACGCACCAGTTGACATTTCATAAGTAGTTCTAATTGAGTTGGTACATAATTTATTACTAGTAGAGTAGTAATAAAGATTAAAATCCCCTATCGCTGATCGCGATCATAAAACGAGTATACATTATGACTGACCAGTAACCATAGACAAAAATTACATTAGAAGATATTGGACGGCATAGTCGGCGATATCGTAGTTTGTAGTATATGGTAATTGTACTTTGGTGTAGTAATATAACTAGTAGTATGAAATATTCTAGAACTTTTTTATTATTACTACTTAGGGCTTATTGTAATTAATGTAATTGTTTTACGTTATTGCAATGTCTAGTTCGGAAGAAGAAACACGGTGTCGTACGCCTGAATATAAAAACCAAAAAAGGGGAGAAAGTTCTACATCTAAGCAACAAAAACGTCGCGAACAGAATTATAGGGTAGAGTGGAAAACTTTGCCTGATTTCAAAGGATGGCTATTAGCAAGAAAAGTTTAGTTTTTTAATTAATAAACGATAAACCCCAATTGAATAGATTGTACGCCGCTACTGTGCATTCCAAATTCCACATAGTTTTGTGGATTCGACTGTGTTGTCGTCACTCGGCGAAATTATACGATAATGTACGATAATTTGGGCGCCATCTTACGATAATTTAGTTCAAAGCAATTCACAACACTGCTTTGGAGCCTGATTTGGAGCCCAGCGCTCAGTCGTGTCCTAGTATTTGATGTGTACGCATCGCTGTGATTTCGATAATTAGACGTTCTATCATGGGCAAGTGCATTGTAAAACATTGTATAAATAGAAGTGATCGAGTTCGTGAAGAGAGGCAAAAAGTTTCCTTCTTTAGGTAAGTAAAAAAAAGGAATATACAGGGTGTCCCGTAAAGTATGTTACAAACTTTGGGTGGTGATAGTACATAAAAAAATATGACTAAAAACTCTAATAAACATAACCTCTTAAACGCACCATTTTGAAGTTACAGACCTTCAAAGGTGCAACTATAAAAGTAGTTTTTATGACGTAACTCTTTGTTGGAAAAAGAAAACTTAATGAAATTTTCAGGGGCTAATCAGCTTTAGGAAATCAATAAATAATGCGGATATGAATAAAATCGAGAAAGCAGAAGGGTGTTTTTTTATCACCCTGTATCCTATTTTTTGCTAAAAAAAATTTTTCTGCAAAGGTACAGCAAGTATCATAAGATTTTTAGAAAGACCATTAAATTTAGAAATTTTTTTGTCTCTTGTGTTTTTTATGTAAAATGTTTAGTTTTCTAGTAAATTTACAAAATGCAGAGAGATGAGTGCTTCCGAATTATTTACATACATTTCTTAAGCCTAGTGAATTTTTAAGAATACAATCAATTTCCAAAATAATTTTTTTAATTAAGTAACCAAAACAGAACTAAAACAAAATATGTTATTATAATAAATGTTGAAATTGACCTCCTTCTGCATCGATACATGCTGTCAGTCTCTTTATAAAGTTAAATCTGACTCTTTGGAATATGAATAGACTATTTCTTATTAAATTAAAGGTTTCTACAATTCGCAGTCTAAGTTGATCTTCTGTATCAACAGGGGTTGCATAAACTTGAGATTTCGCGTGTCCCCAAAGATAAAAATCGACAGGATTCAAGTCCGGTGATCGCGGTGGCCAGGCTATTGGTGCATTATATCCTCTTCCAATCCATCGATTAGGAAACCGCATATGTAGATACTCTCTAACATGAACACTGAAATGCGCAGGTGCCCCGTCATGGAGGTACCACATGTATTGTCTCAAATTTAAAGGAACATTTTCCATTAACTCAGGGAGATGGTTTTCTAGGAAGTTTAAATATTCTACTGCATCAAGCCTTTGAGGTAGAAAGAAAGGCCCGAGCAAATAGTCACCTATTATTCCAGCCCATACGTTGACTGAGAATCGGTGTTGGTGATGACTATCAATGGTAGCATGAGGATTTTCGTCTGACCATGCATGTGCATTGTGCAAGTTCAGTAAACCATCTCGTGTAAAGGTGGCTTCATCGGTAAATAAAATGGAGCTAATAAATTCCACATTATGTTGGTGATGGTTAAGTATTATTCGGCAGAATTCTAGGCGTCGGGGAAGATCTTCAGGCATTAAATGTTGCACTTTTTGGAGATGGTAGGCATAAAGGCCGTTTTCCTTCAAAACACGCCAAACTGACATTCTGGAAAGCTGTAACTGATTAGCTGCCCTTCGCACACTTTCTCCCGGATTTTGTTCAAAAGATCTCAAAATTTGTTCATCTTGCGCGGGTAGTCTTCTAGCAATTCTACCACAATGTATGTAACGGGGTACCACACTACCAGTTTCAATAATCCGTCTGTGAATCCGAGTAAATAATTGTGTAGACGGCTGACGTCTCTGCGGATAACGTTCTATGTATGTTCTTCGAGCAGCTGTTGCATTTCCATTACATAATCCATAAATAAAATGCATTTCGGCATATTCTTGATTAGTAAAACGATTGTTATCCGCCATTGTACTCACAAATTAATAATTCGTCAACAGACACGATTAAAATATGGTAACAAATGTCAACTATGTTAAAAGTGACAGGCGCCTACTTTTTGAATACGTCAAATTTAACACCTAGCGGTGAGTAAACTCCCTTTGCATTTTGTAAATTTATTAGAAAACTAATCATTTTACATAAAAAATGCAAGAGACAAAAAAATTTCTAAATTCAATGGTCTTTCTAAAAATCTTATGATATTTGCTGTATCTTTGCAGAAAAATTTTTTTTGGCAAAAAATAGGATACAGGGTGATAAAAAAACACCCTTCCGCTTTCTCAATTTTATTGATATCCACATTATTTATTGGCTTCCTAAATCTGACTAGTCTTTGAAAATTTCATTATGTTTTCTTTTTCCAACAAAGAGTTACGTCACAAAAACTACTTTTATAGTTGCACCTTTTAGGGCCTATAACTTCAAAACATTGCGTTTATGAGGTTATGTTTATTAGAGTTTTTAGTCATATTTTTTTATGTACTATCACTACCCAAAGTTTGTAACATACTTTACGGGACACCCTGTATAAAAGGTAAATATGTACGCCATTTTTCGGTTGTCACAAGTTACCAGGGTTAGCTTTATAATTTTGTTCGCCCACATAGTGTAGTGATTAACCTGATATTGTTATTATAAAATAATGAATGAATTACTGTAAAATATTTTTAGTAATTATTATTTACATTTCGAGATAGCTGAAAATTAATTAAATATTTTTTCAATTAAAAAAACCTCGAACAAAACTAATTTCAGATTCAGTATTCGTACAGTCAATTAATTTTTATTAAAGATCGTGGTTGTTTGACGTATCCATCTCGAGATGCCGTAGTAATATGCTAAGAAACATAAAAATTAATAAAATTATTAAATCATAATAAAAGCAGAACACCTAGGCTACAGAAAAATAAAATTGTTTATTATGTATTAAAAAATTTTCTGAATGTGAACATATTTGAAAATGTGCATAAACATCAATTTGATAATTTGCCTAACAATTGTAATCATTTAATAGAACTTATAAGGGCTGAATGTGAAAAGTATATCGATGTACGAATAAATCATGAAATCAAATTATTTAGTTCCGTAAAATCTACGAAAAGGCAAATATTAAATAAATTAATATTATTTAGAGGACAATAAATATATTTAAATTATTTTGTAGTTTTATTTAATATGACACTAAAATATACTATTTTCTGAATTACAAACTTGAAATTGAATATTTGTCATAAGACGCAATATAATATTTAATATGTAATAAAAATATTACTTAATCCGGATCTGCTTAATGATGCGCGCGATCAGATTGCATTCCACACTCCACTTCCCCGCATTTTGCATTCACAGGTACCCGTGCATTGGAATTAGATACGGCCAGTCTAGGTGGTATGTGACCACCACTCATTTCTCCACTTGCCCTTCGACTTT
The DNA here is from genome assembly GCF_000390285.2 of Anoplophora glabripennis. NCBI lineage: Eukaryota > Metazoa > Arthropoda > Insecta > Coleoptera > Cerambycidae > Anoplophora > Anoplophora glabripennis. Next base: position 48,059 of record NW_019417008.1, on the reverse strand, counting down.
GATCACCAAAATTACTCAAAAGTGTGACAGTGATGGCTGGTGTGGGAGTCCGAGGTGGCAAAATTCGTTTGCAAACGCTGAATACGTGGGCTCTTCATAGCTCGCCTCTACATCTGCAAAGTGTTTACAGCGGTGGTCATGGTTACCGTCACACAGCAATGAAAGACAGTTGGAGTAGTGCATATGAGCTCTGTTTAGTCCGACCGTAAACAGATAATAACTGGTCACTGCTTTTTTTCTTAATAAATATAATTTGTTCAGGTATGGTGTAAAATTTTGTTACTTACTATTGTTTCTTGCGTGATTTTTAAAATATTGTAAAATTTTAAATTGATTGCACTTGTAACTTAAAAAATCAATGATGCGAGAAATACCAAACTTTAATGAACAGTTTACTTCGGACAAAAGCAGAAGAATGGACTTTCACTATAAAAAATAATGTTGCGTACATTTTCCTTATATTTCTATAGAACTTAAAATAAAAATACCCAATTATATTTGATTTTTCAATTTTCAATACTTTGTATATAATTTTTTCCGCCCTCCCTGGTATGGAAATCTAAACCGCCACTGGTGGCAATATAACATTGTACAAATGAGCAAAGGAAAACGACGTAGTTATTAGTAAAAATTCTTTTCAAATCTTAACTCTAACAGTCCGTATGCCGAAAATGGTAGGTACGCCCAAATTAAAAACAATATAATAAAAGCCCCATTAATTTTTGTCCAAGTAATATATCGTTAAAAGCTTGTCTTACTAATTTATGACACCCTGTATTTTACAAGAAAATCCCTAAACATTTACAATTAAAACTTTCAAATTCTAATTATATCATTTTCATATAGTTTATTTATATCAAATCATTAATTTTCATAATTATTATAGTTTCAGTTTATGCAACAGATTTGCATGTAAAGCAATACTCCTTTTACGGTTAATGAAAAAATGTACTTTATACACAAATTGCTTAAGATATTTCTTCTGCCACTGAATAATATTTATATACACATTAAAATATAAACAATCTAATTATTATTATATGCACTAGTGCGTAACTGAAATACGATAGATATTTTTGTTTCTTCAGTGCCTAAAAATGATTATTTAGTTATTATTCAATAATAATTGTTAGTTTGACAATTTGAAAGGCCATGACGGCATCTAATAAGAAAATTATTATAGTATATTAAAAAAATTCAATAGCATTATATTTTATGTGCGTGTCTGAAATAAATAATTTACGCAAAGAAGTAAAAAAAAACATGTTTAAATTTGCCAGAGATACCCATGTTAATTATAATATCTGCATTACTACAAAAAAACGAAAGTTCAAGATTTTCATAACAACCTATCTTTCAAAATGTCAATAGTTGCACTAGTGTAATTATCAGTAATTGCAGTAGGGGAAAATTATCACGTAATTCTTCTCATTAGTTAAAAATAATAAAAAAAAGAACACGAACTTTACTGACCACGCAATGTATGAGTGCTTTTTCCAGTAAAAATTATAGACAATTTTTATTCTAAAAATTATAATTTTATAAGTTTCATTAACTAAATAAAGCAGCTCAAAATCGGGTAAAGCCTATTGATATCAAAATAATATATTTCTGATGGAAAGAACCGTAATTTTAATAACCAAAATTTTAGTAATTTCCATAAATCAAAGCTATTTCAATTGTTCAGTTATTATATTAATTATTAGGTTAATTAAAATACTTACTTACATTACTTATAAACAAAATTATCCATATCAAATCACAGGAAATAATTATGGACAATTACACAGGCATACAAAAAAGAAAAGTGGTCTATTCCAAAGACTAGACCTCTGCACCCTTATGTATATTAACCCGCTTAATACGAATCCAGGACCAGAATTATTCCATCACCCTCAATTGTTTTTAAATCGCGAAAAAACGCCCTTAAATGTAGAAAATATGGAAAATTATATTTTTCAAAACTGGAAGGATTTCAACTTTATCTTTCATTTTCTCTACAGGGTGGTCCGAATTTTATGCAGGAAACTTGGAGGGCAGATAGATCTCTTTAAAATAATAGGTGTTTGCCTTATAAACATAGGTCTAGAACGGCCTCGTTTTAGAGATACAGGGTGTTGAAGTTGTCAAAAAAAATAGATTTTTTGTTTATATCTCCGGAATCTATTAACCGATCTCAATAAAATTTGGTACAGATAATCTTTGACAGTAGGCCTTGCATTCCTTCAAATGCGAGCTCTAGAGGTTGAACCAGTGGTGTACAACTGGACAGGGGTCGCCCCCTTTTCATAAAAAAAACCTACGCCACTGTATTTTTTACAACATATTGTAACGGATTTATATTCTAATGCACTAAATACGTAAAAAAGGTAACTTGAATTTTTTCCCTAAGATTCGCCGTTCTCAAGCTATTCATACCAATACAGTTCCCTTGTGGCAGACATTTCAAACCATAATATTACAAGAATATTTATGTTTATGCTTGAAAGTAATAATTCAAATAGATGGTTTTCTAGAGAGTTTAGAAATTATTGGGAATTTGGATGGTAGCAAGAAGAAAGGTCCACAAACTTTATTGCGAATTATTCCGAGCCACACTTTCATAGAAAATTCGTCTTGAAAAGATCTTGTTCGAATTTCATGAGGATTGAACGTGACTTCATCGATCCAAAGTATTTTTAGTAAGAATTCTGGATTAAGTTGTGACTTTAACAACCACTGACAAAAATTCAAGTGTCTCTCTGCATCTTCCGGAAGTAAATTTTGCACAGGTTGTAAATGGTACGGATTTCTACCATCTTTATGTAGAACTTTTCAAATTTTCATTTTACTTATCCCGAGTTGCCGAGACGTTTTTTAATCCAAAAAGATGAAAGCGACGAGTGTAAAGAATTTTGTTGAAGTGCTTACATATTGCACTTACTTTTAAGCATAAACATAAATACTATTGTAATATTATGGTTAGAAGTATCTGCCACAAGGGGATTGTATTGGTATGAATAACTTGAGAACGGTGAAATTTATGGAAAAAAATGAAGTTGCCTATTTTAAGTATTTTGTGCATTAGAATATAAATCCGTTACAATAACTTGTAAAAAATACAGTGGCGTAGGTTTTTTTTTATAAAAAAGGGGTGATCCTGTCCAGTTGTACACCACTGGTTGAACCTTTAGAGCTAATATTTTAGGTAATGCAAGGCCTACTGTCGTACATTATCTGTACTAAATTTTATTGAGATCGGTTAATAGATTCCGGAGATATAAACAAAAAATTTAATTTTTTTAACAACTTCAACACCTTGTATCTCTAAAACGAGGCCGTTCCAGTCCTATGTTTATAAGGCAAACACCTATTATTTTAAAGAGATTTATCAGCCCTTGAAGTTTCCTGCATAAAATTCGGACCACCCTGTATAGTAGATTAGCATTTTTAATAGTACTAATACACCTTAAAATTCAATAATTTTTGTTCGGTTTTTCCTTTATTTCTTTTTAAATTTCTAATGACGAAATTCTGTTGAGAATCTTAAGGCGATAAACTTTCGAACCTTAGTTAGTTGCTTGGATAAAGATGGTGAGTATTTTGGATATTTAGGAGAGAAATTTCCGGAAATCAATTATGCTAAACCGGAAGAAGGTATTTTCGATGGTCGCCAAATCCGTACTGTATTCAGAGACGAAAAATCACTAAAACGAATGATATTGAAAGAGCAACATTGGTAAGTTTTAAGAAAGTTGACCAGCATGCCTAAATTTTAAGACAGTTAGGGTCGCATATCAATATATTAAAATTATAACTAATTTCAGTATTTAATTAAGAACTTTTTAATCTGCATAGTATCATATCAACAAAAATTGTTGCAGTTTCTGTATGATACTATGCAATATTAAAAAGTTCTGAGTTAATTACTGAAATTAGTTATAATTTTAGCATAGAGTCATACGACCATTACTCAGGATTTCTTAGAGAATCGGAAGAATGAGTGTTACCAGAATTTAGTTGAGAAATTGTTAGAAAACTAATGAACTTGAAATTGCATTTTCTAGACCTTCATCTTGACTACTTTCCGAAGAAACTCGAAGACTGCAGCAAATAACAGGATGAACAGTTTCACCAAGGTATCAAGGAAATGGAGCGTCGGTACCAAGGAAGGTGGGATGTTAATATGATGGCAGATTTCTCCTAGAAGCCAAAAATACAGAAATGACAAAGAAATCTGTTGCATAGATCGTTTGAAGTTAAAAGAGTTCGTTACAAATAGAAAAAGGAGTAAAAGAAATATTTTTCTATCTGAAAACGAGGTTCACATCTTCGAATACCCTCATCTCTCTGCGGATATCAAATCACTGAAGTTCTTTCTATCTCTAGGGAAGGAATTTCCAAGATTTTAAGGTTATTTTACACGGTAAAAGATACCGAAGGGTGATAGATTGAGTCCGACTTCAGATTCGGCTTCAGCACGTCAAAAAATATATAGATATGGTCTTGCAGTAACTTCATTGTTCCAAATGGTATATCCCTTTACAGTGGCTTTTTCCGCATCTAAGGATGTCTTTTTCGGAGATTTTAAAAATACTGGGGGGTGATGGAGCAATTCTGAATTCGGATTCAATTCATCAAAATACATACAGGGTGTCTGGCAAGTATATGGCATACTCTCGGGAGTGAAAGGGAAGGTGAAAATAATTCTACTTTGTCATAAAAAAAAAATCCTAATGTGCCCCTTAACGTACCCCTATACCCCAACGATTTACCTTTTCGGATCTAACTTTTGAACAGAAATTTTAATATTTTATGTAGGTCTTTATGGCTCGTAAAACCAAACTACAGTGGATGTTTTACACTGTCAGGGAAGTCAGGAACGGACTTGCCACCACACTCGTTGAGCCAAAATTTTGACAGGCGTGATTTTATAGAGCTGAAAACTGAATTTTTAAATACTTCCTTTTTAAAAAAGGTAAATTTGTTTCAGTAATAATAAATCAGTTTTTTATAACACGTCATTGAAATAATAAATCAGAATTCTCTAATAAACCTTATAGTCGTTTTTATATCGTTATTGACAACAGTTGTAAACATTGTGTGATTGCGGGTCCACAATATTAAATAATGGGGCATTATTCCTATGCGAATATGTTGACATGCATCTATTTATGGACAAGCACCCGGCAATTGTGATGAGGCAAGAAGAATTTATTCTGATACATTTCCAAAAACCAATCGACTCTTGCAGGATAATTAGCGGGAGATATCGCATGAACGACCCACTTTGTACTCAATTAATCAGATAATTTTTACAAGTGTTGTCAATAACGACATAAAACGACTAAGTAGTGTTTTATTGCAGAATTATGATTTATTATTTCAATGACGTGCCATACAAAAACTTAATTTTTTCAAAAAAAAGAAATTTCAAATTTAACAGATGAAAGTAATGTTTAACTTATCTTCGTATATTTTAAAATGTCATATTCTAAAATTGATTCTTCAAATTATTAAAAAATATTTTATAAACAAATCCTCAAGGCATCTCGCCTCTAAGCTCCAAAGTGTTGAAATGTTTATAATTTTTATCAGAAAATAGGAACGTAAAACCCTAGAATTATTTATTACGTTAGAAGATCGCTTTAGCAAAAAAAAACAATCTTATATTTTTGTCTGTTTTAACTAGAGGGATAAGTCCTGAAAGTTTGTTGCAACGTGGCTGTTACACCCTGTAAAATTGTATTTGTGGAACCGACCCTATTTAACTTTAAGTGGATATATGGATCAAGAAAAAGTGGCTAAAAACTTTTTCGGAGGCTGTTAAAAAATAAGTTTGGTTGCTTTCTTGGATCGCAGGATTTGTAAGAACGTTGAGAATGAAATGAAGCCATAAATGTAATTAAGTTGTCCTAAGAGTTGGACTCCCATAGCCCCCAAGGCAAGGAAGTTATGTCTAATTTGCATTGATTCTGAAGTTTATAATTAATGGTGTTTCTCCATGTTGTCAAAGCGTTGAATATTTCAAGGTTAAACTCTCTTTTATACCTTAGTGTCATTTTTGTAAACAAAATATCTCAGATTGACAAATTATATTATTAAATATATATGTACATTATTTGTCATCAAACTCTTAGAAATGTTATAACATTCTCTTCAATTTTCTAAAAAAAATTAAAATGGTTACATAAAAGTACCCAAATATTTCGAAATATAAATGCCACTAAAGAGATATGAAATTCAAAAAGGTCGTACATGTGAAGTTCAATTGTTTTGCAAAAGAAAACTACTGCTAGTACGATATTTGTTGCGATAGAATCCCAAGAAGACCCTGCGTCACTTTATTGGAATTAACCGCACTCGACACCCGAGATAGAAAGGCTCTGGCGGAAAATTTCAAGGCACACCCTTGTCCCGGTAAATTATTACAATAGTTAAGATAGTAGAACTTTATTGGCTTATTTTATTATTGGAATTCTATCTCAACAAAATAATATCTCTGTAACTTCCTCAATCTGCTTTAGACATAAATATGAATTTTGGGACACAAATTACCGTCAATAAAAGCAATTAATTTAAAAAAGTTTTTAGGTTAAGAGTTAAGTACCTTTGTTTAATCAGATTCTAATCAATTACTACACTGCACTATATCATTACGAGCGCTTTGTCTGGAAAACCGAATTTCCGTAATGATTTTGTTCATGAATACCCTTTTTATATAAAAAATATAATTTAGTCAAAATTTTAAGAGATATTTAAAAAATAATCCCGGCTTCCCTTCCGCGCGTGTATGATTAAAATTGGATATGACTGCTTACTTCAAAATATAGCTTTCGTTAATAGTAATTTGTGTACGAAAATTCATATTTATTATCAAAAGCGGTTCCAGAGGTATAAAACAAAAACGCACTATAAAGTGATCATCATTGAATGATTATATGAACTTATTTTCATGGAATCGTTTCTGTAGTTTATGCGTATAAATCAAGATTCACCTTGTATATTAGTTATTGGCGATATCATACATGAAATGGATATCAGCCAACTCAACCTTAGTAAAATTTATATTACTGATATTTCAACAATCAAATGCAGGCAGAAGTTCAGATTTGAAAGATGAACTGCCAATAAATAAAACAAAATAATTATTATTCGTCAATCAGAATCTACTACGGGATTTTGAAATCAGGCGCTTTTAATTTAGCGAGTTACAGGAAATAATTTTTTATTTTACGAAAAAATTGAGACAGAAAAGGTTCTAAATTGAACAGGGAATTAAAACTTTGTTCTAGAAAAGACCGGTGCGGTGACGTATCGGAAGAAAGTTTAGGTGGCTGAAACGAGGCCCGACTCCAGAAAAAATATCATCCTGACAACTATTAGGCAGGGCTAATGATGCAGATAATCTATGTTAGCCTACGTTCCTTTGAGCTACATATCTCAAAAACTGTTGGAGATACAAAGGAAAAACAGAAGATTTATTGAATTTTTAACACCCTGTACCATGGTAACGAAGCAATTATGGACATACGTTTATATGAACTTTTTTTACTAAAAATCATGCGCAGATTTACCTCCTGTATAAAGACTACAATGAAACACCCTGTATATAAATAAATTGATAAATAAATTTCTGAATTTCTCGTAGCTAATAAATAATATTAATGAGCCAATTTCCAGTGTTCGCCATAACTCTTCAACGAATGCAGATATGACCAATTCAGGAAATCGGAATTGACCACTAGATCATTATTATGAGAATCTTGACCAAAAAACATCCTGCAGAAGTTTGATGGTCACACTTTTTCCTAATTTAATTAAATCTTTATCTCTTACCCTTATGAGATCTCAATGATGGCCAAAAATAAACACTACCTATACATATAACTACTGATTTGAATAAAGTAAAAATTCGACCGTCCATCAAGTAATGAAAAAGGAAGCTAAATTATGTATATTTTTGATTATTAACTGCGTAGACATAAAAAGGCAATAAATCATAGCGCGATGAATATTTGAAATTATTATTATTTTTTTGTTGATTTTATATTCCGGAATACAAAACACCATACCACAATAACAACAAATTTTTTATCGGAGAAGGTAATTACCTGTCAGCCATTGCTTACTTCCTTTACAAAATTGGGTTGTGTGCTATAATTGGAATGTTGCGTGCTAGGTTTAACCTAAAACACAGTTTAAACAAAAACATAATGGCGTAGGAAATAAGTTACACCTGTAATTTGTTAATTGAAGGAAACCGCATTCAACAGATATAAAAATATACCAGGTATACAAAAGCAGTAGCTGTATAGAGCAACCTTGTGCATAAAATAAATAAATTAGTACTTATACACTATACGGTAATTGTTGACATAGAATTGCAAGAAAAGAAGCCAATAAAGTTCTTTTATGAGAACTACTGTAACAATTTACCGCGGCAGGGGCGTACCTTGAAATTTTCCGCGTTATTTTCAGAATATTAAAATCAATTTTGTTGTTAATCGATTTGGAATACAAAAAATTTAAAGAAACACAAAATGAAGATAAAACAATAGCGCATATGATGACCTATTTTATTTATAATATTATAGAGGGCGATATTTTTTTTTTGGCAAATAATGATCGATGATACGCAAACCTCCACCACTGGTAAGTTTCTAAAAATGGTAATTTTTTGTTTCGTACCTACTGTCATACTAAATATGCAACCGAATTTGGTTAAATTATCTCAAGTGGTTTAGAAATTAAAAATTAAAAACTGATTTTTTTTTAAATTTTTGATACGCTGTAGCTGGACAATGGCTGTCCTAAGATCCCATATTTATATAACAATAAGACCCTTATTTTTTGGCCACAGAATATACCCTTGGAGTTTTGTCCCCTACTTAAGAAACACAGTATATAAAGTAGATCTTTTGAAATTAAAATGTGTTTTTATTTCTTTTACAGTACAGTATAGTACAAATCATAAATAAACTAAAAGATAATACAATAATACAGGATGATACATTTACGAAGAGTGAACGCTATGCCCGCCACCAATGTCTTTCTACCTTGGGTATCTAATGCGGTTAAACGAAGAAGAAACTATTTTTGCGGGAAAACTTTAAGGGTGATTTTTATCCCTTTCAAATGTTTATCGGGGGAAAACAAAATATACGTGTCTCGTATTTTTTGTCCTATATAACATAGTAACAATATGTAAAATTTTCAGGAAACGCAAACAGTATTTTTTTACGCTAGTACTTATTTTGTTCTTAAGTAAATACGGCACTGGGTATATGATAACTTCAAACTTATGATGGAAGAAGCTTTAAAAAAATGGAAAAATGAAACCAGAGAATTTAAGTTGCGAAATGAAAGATGTAAGCGATATCAGGTTTTGGAATAAATTGATAACGATATAGTCCTATTTAATTAAGCTCTTGAGAAAATAAGCGCATTAAAAGGAAAAAAAAAGGAAATCGATATCATAAAGATACTGTCTAGAAAGAAAAATGAGAGGAAAGGAGATATTACAAAATGTGGTTGTCAGCGCCTTTATATCGAATCGCCACAAATCCTGAGCTTATAAGAAAAAAATAATAATAAAGGAAATGGGAATGTTACATCTCAGAAAAGTCAAAGTTGATGGAAAGTTATAATAGATAAAAATTAAATTACATTTAAAGAATGAATTAAAATGGTAAATGCGGAATCGCTACTCATAAGATAATATGCTCATTTGTAAAACAATGCGCAGAGAACGTGACAAAAAGTATACTCGTATAAGTCCAGGCTAGTGACGAGGATTACGACTAAACAGGAAAAGAGAGTATTTTAAAAAAGAAACAAAACAAAATTCTGTTAACATTTAACGACTAAGAAAGTGTATCTTTTGTATTTATAATGTTCTATAGAAATATCAAATATGTGTAGGAAACATTATGTATTATGGGATGACACTTCTAATAGTTTCATTGATTATACACTGAAAAAACAATTACTTTTATTAAAGTAATCGGCTCGTTTTAGTGTAGTCAGTTTACATTTATCCTAGTTAAATTGCTTGATAAACTAGTTGCATTTAAAAAGTAAAAAGGAGTAAAAAACTGTTTAGATTTGTTTATAATTAACTAATGAGATTTAATATAACCATTTATAATTTTGTACTATCTACTAGGAGAATTAAAAAGAAAACATTTTTAATACAAATTTATATTCTGTTTTATTTGAAACTTATTATTTTATATTAGCCTTATTATGCAATTAAACTTTATAATAAAATTATTCAAAAGATATAATTTCTTAAATGTGAACCAATTTAAAATTTAAAGGGTAGAATTTATTAGTTATTTAAATTATTCCCTTATGCCATCAACTGATTTTGAATAAACTTTCGTATCTAGATACATTCTAATTTAAATAAACAGCAGGTGAATACTAACGACTAACCACCTCAACGACTTTGTTAAAATATTTCCTATGGGACAGCATGTAGCATTAAAATAAACTACCACTATCCTCGCAGAAAGAAAATAATTTGTCGTCTCCATTATAGTGGAGTACACACTTCACTTGCAATAATTTCTCGTGTATATTTAAATTTTTTATTTTCAGCGGGTTATCTGCACTTCATTATTTTATGACAATGGGCTATTAATCATTTTATGAGGCGCCTCCCAGCTATCCCTGTTTTTCGGTTTCACAATAGCCTATCTTGTTAATTAATGATTTCGTTCTGATTATAACAGAAACGTAATTCAATAAATTCCACAAAAAATTCATGTGATGTTATTTTGAAAATACATATTAATGTACCTTTTTCCAGATTTCAGAAGCTGTCAATATTTCAAAAAGGGTCATTTCAATTTCATGTTAGAAAATTTCATTTCAGGAGGCCCCATTTACATTTCAGATGAATCAAGTCTATTTATAGTCCAGTGAAATTAGATCATAAACCCTGAAAACTTTATAAATTATTATTAGCCATTTTATTGCACTTTACAATAGTGAACAGTATGTTTAATGATGATATCAAAAATCTAACTCAAAATAAGTGACGCTAAGTTGGCAAATTGCAAATAATTGGCAAAATTACGTGTTTTTTAACTTTTTTTTACTGCCCATGAAAATTTAGACGATCTATAGGAAAATTAGTTATTTTATGTTAATTAAATTAGTCATATTTCACTAATTTGTTAACTGTAAAAGAAAGGTCGAACGCGGAAAAATCAGTTTTCGAAAATTGCGCATTATTATTGCAACAAGCGATGGATATTGATGAAATTTATGGAAAAGACGGTCAATCCAATGACTAATATATGTACCAAAGGCCGATTCGATTGACCGTAAAATTGTTGCTCCAGGCATTTGTCAATTAATCTATTTCGTTTTTAATATCGTAGATATAGGTTCTAATTGATCTAAAAACACGTATCGAAAAAGTTGCAATAATAATGCGCTATTTTCGAAAACTGATTTTTACGCGTTCGACCTATATTCTAGTTAACAAATTGGTGAAATATGACTTTGGGTAGGTACCTTAAATTGTAGGTAATTGCCTACAACATAAAAAAACTAATTTTCCGATATATCGTCTAAATTTCTATTGACAGAAAAAAAGTGAAACAACACATAATTTTGCAATTTGCCAACTTAGCGTCACTTATTTCGAGATAGTTTTTTGATATCATCATTCTATATATCATGCATCGTCATAAAGTACAATACAGTGTTTACTACCTGTTTAATACCTAATATTTTTTAAAAGTTTTCAGGGTTTGTGATCTAATTGGAGTTAATAATAATCATAATAATTATTTACCTAAAGTAATTGTACATCAATGCACAATGATTAAAAGGAGAAGTCTAGCCTGAGCCCTAGATAATATGCTACTTGCTTAATCTTACATTTACATTTTTTTTAGAATTATTTTTTAATTTCCAGAATGATATAAAATTTTTATACAAGAACTGTTGTATCGAATTGTATTGAAAAACAATGCACTGAGAAAATTATTATCTAATATCAAATCAACCTGTATGTTCAGGTACGATTCTTTTAAATTTAAATTACTTAATTGTTTATTTTCTTTGTAGAATAACTTTTTATAAATTTTACATTTAAATTATTGTAAGTTTGAAAGTAGTTAATTTAAATTAAATAAACGAAAACTAAGTCTTACACATTTCACATATTAAACTTTTTATTTATTTTTTATATGACTGTCTTGCAAAAGGAGGTTTTGCGCACGGAAAACACGCTCTGAAAACGGTATTTTGCACACGCCGTGTTCTAAACATTTTGCACACGGTTATGTCATCTTTGTATATGCGTCTCCAGATTGTGATTTTTGTTTGATGTTGTCACCCAAATTATGCAATGTTTCAAGTTGGCTGAGTTTCATAGCAACCGTCACGGCTCCTTTATTTTGTTGATTAGATACTTCAAAAATTGTTGAATTCCCGAAGTTTGGGTGTGAAAATGTGTGATTCTGAAGAGATTTTACAGAAAGCAAGCGAAATATGTTCGGAACTGCTGCCCACAAAATCCAGAAGCAGGTATGAAGCTGAGTTAAGCCGATTTATGGACTGGCGACTAGCCAAAAATGTCCAAACTTTCTCAGAAAACGCAGTAATGGTGTATTTTGAAGAACTATCTAAGAAATATAAATCTTCGACGTTGTGGACGATTTTTTCGATGCTCAAGTCAACGTTAAGTGCCAATCACAACATAGATCTTGGAAGCTATAAAAAGTTGCAAGCGCTAATCAAACGAAAATCCGAAAACTACGTCCCAAAGAAGTCCCAAATCCTCACAGAAGATGATTTTTGCCGGTTTTTGACGAAAGCATCAGACGACAAATATTTACTTATCAAGGCGGTGGTGGCAGTTGGACTATCTGGGGCATGTCGAAGGGAGGAATTATGTTATCTCAAAATAGAAGACACCAAAGATTTCGGCAGTGCTATGCTGATTAAACTGAAGAATACAAAAACAAAGGTACCAAGGTGTTTTACAATTACAGGAAACCTTTACACTATCTTAAAAAAGTACTGTGCTCTTCGTCCTCCTAATCTGAAGACAGGCAGGTTTTTTTTAAACTATCAAAACGGAAAATGTTCAAGCCAAAACGTTGGCATCAACAAAATTGGAAACATGGCTAGGGAAATCGCCAAGTTTTTGATGCTAGAGAATCCAGAAAGTTACACGGGACATTGTTTTCGGCGTTCATCGGCCACAATTTTAGTCAATTCTGGCTCAAATCTGCTTGCCCTCAAACGCCATGGAGGGTGGAAATCCAGTACAGTTGCCGAAGGCTACGTTGATGACTGTTTGAGAAATAAAATGGAAGTTTCGAAAAAGATAGAGTCTTCAGTGTCTTCTGCTGCCACAGAACCAGAACAACGATCGTCTACTGGAATACAACAAGAAAACAACGACCGCACGCTGAAAAACTGCACTAAAAACACGACACCAAAAATATTATCTATTACCGAAAACAAGGTGCACAATAATACTTCTTTTCCCAGCGTAACTTTGAAGGGATGTTCAAATGTTACCATAAATATTAAATATTAGTTTCTTTTGTTAATGCGTTAGCAATTTTCTTAATAAAAACGAGTTAAATTAAAAGTTATATTTAATTTATTTTGTTAATGCGTTGGCAATTTTAGTAATAAAAACGATTTAAATTAAAATTTGATTTTTGTGGTCTCTGTTTGCAGTCGTATAAAAAGTATCGTAAAAAACTCGTTTGAAAACCTCTTTGCGCACTCGCTCAACTTGTGGACCTTGCCTTCGGCTCGGTCCACCAATATGTCTTGCTCGTGTGCAAAGAGTCGTTTTCAAACCTTGTTGTTTAATATACTATTATTCAACTTTATGAATGGTAAGTATTAAATAAACTATTAATGATATAAATGCACTGAAATAAATAAGAACATGTTTGTTTTAATATTAATATGCCTTCATCAGTTACAAGCAAACTTATTGAACATGGTTAAAAGGAAACGAACCTATTTAACTTTAATAAGCAGTTGTATTAAAACTGAATTGCTTTATATAACTAATACATTATATTTCGTTATATTTTTTAACTGTCTTATTTTCAATATTTAAAAGAAAAACATAATAATTAGAAATAATATAAACAACCCCTTACGTAAAAAGTCATTAAATAAAACCTACACATTAGTCATTTCAGGAAATGTCCTCATTTCCTTTAGCAGTAAAATTATATTTTAAATAATAAAAAATGTATTTTCTATATACCTATCTCTCAGTTATGCTGACTTTTAAATAGCAGAAACTCACTTTTTCTTATTTATCTCTGCAATCATTGACTCGTTAAGTAATATCGGTGTCCTCTCTTTTGAAGGTTGATTATCTCCGATCGTTCAATTTATACAAAAAGAGTTCCCCGAGGCCAAATACTTCACGGAAAACAGGCGAACAGCGAACTCTGCATAATGGGCAAAGGGACGTGTCGTTACAGGACAAATTTAACGATAAAAGGACAAATAATCAGAGGAATATCTGACATAAATTTTTCTCCCTCGTCGTTTGCTTCTGCTTGTAAATATCTATTTATATATAAACGAGAAGTTTAAAAAAATACTGTAATGGCCTTGTGCATGGAGCTGATAATACGGCTCATATCATAGTAAATGTTTTTGGAATAGTGTGGAGGTACATTTTAAAATGTGTTTTAAAACTTTTAAGCGAGTTAGTCCAGGCGATAAAGCAGTAAAAGTAGGCTTTGGCGTTTGTGTTTGAAGTCATCTATTTTGTCGAACAGAAAAATCCCAGATATTATGTAAAATAAGAATCGAGTTTGCCTATTGCAACTGCGAATCAAAAAAGTTGAATTTTGCATTAACAATGGGCGAAAAATAGTAGAGAATCATATGTATGTATATTTGGAACAATTTTTAAAATAAGTAAATATTTATAAATATTGATGAAACTTTGTGAACAAATAGTAAAACATATGTCAATTCTACCCTAAAAATTTTGCAACGATCGATCGCGGGGTTTTCGATTGACAGGATTGTTAATTAAGAAAATTTTAAAAAGTTTATCGCGTACCTGAGTTTAAATTAAGGTTTAGAAAGGGCACACAATTTTTACTTGTTGTAATAATAAACAATGATCAATACAAAAAATACCTAATTTACACTTTTATAACCATTTAGAATTTTTTTAAAATTTTTAAACATTTTATTATAGGAAATTTTCTATGCAATCGACAAAATCTTGCACACATAAAAACTACGTCGTAAGCCAAATACGACAGCATTCTACTGTGTAGATTCTGAGATATAAAAGCGTAGTTAAAAGTTAATAATAATTTTATTGCTTACGTAATCGTAAAGTCTAGAAAAGAAAATGTTTTTACAGCTAACTACAACTACTTTCAATATCCGTTTAGTACATTTTTGACAGATAAAAGCTTAATGAAAGAAAAACCAAGAAAGGTACCGTGGTCACTGGAATTTCTCGGCAGAGCGGGAGTGGGGATGACTGAGAGCAGCTGCGCTGCCGCGCGCCGCATGGGTTTCAAAATGGGTATACGCGATAAAAGATGACTTTTCTCGGGAACGGTAGCACTTATCAACGATTTTTTTATAATTTGATATAGCAAAATGAGGGGAATACGAATATGTCATCAAAAATCAATAAAATAAATAATTTTTACACGAGTTTTAAGTATTAGGGAATTATGCCACTTTCGTTTGCTTTTAAAAAATAGTTATGATGTAATGAACCTGTATTAATTTCAAGTTTTATGCAAGGCCGTTGGCCATATATTTATCTAATTAGTTTAATTGGGTGAGAGCAATTAACCGCAAGTCGAGCCGAACCGTCCGTTTGCCCCACTTTGTCGAGGGCCGCGCGCATAATCCCA
The DNA here is from genome assembly GCF_000390285.2 of Anoplophora glabripennis. Lineage (NCBI taxonomy): Eukaryota > Metazoa > Arthropoda > Insecta > Coleoptera > Cerambycidae > Anoplophora > Anoplophora glabripennis. The sequence goes on along the minus strand of NW_019417008.1, from coordinate 32,181 downwards.
CTACGACTCCTGCCTAGTCAAGGGGGGGATTGAAGTAATAAAACCAGCGATCTGTCAACGTTAATGCTTCTTTTGAACACCAACTTGGGCTCGTATAACTACTTCAAGCCACACGTTGCGTCGCTATGTCAACGTTTTACTTTTTATATTTACTCTAGTTGGTGCTGAGTGGTGACCTTAACAAAAAACGCCTATACAATTTAGAGCGGGTCGTGGAGTTCGTAGGTGTTGGGGTCTATCTCATCCGAGATAGGTTCGAAGTAAAAAAAGCAAGTTTAGAAAAGGTACAAACTATATTACAATAACTGTACAATTAATATTTTTCTTGAAGAGAAAAATTGACAAAGAGATTAACAATGTTTAACAACTATTAACCTAACAACAATAAGTAAAAGTAAGTCACTGAAATAATCTCTGCAACGATTATCCAGGAACACAAATTCAAACTACCAGACCGTAGAAAAAAGAGTACTAGGTATATGAAAATGAACGTTACTAAACTTATTCAAACTAATTACAAAAAAATCGCGGAATTCTACTAACCACTTTTTATGTAATCCTCTGTATAATCCTTTCGGCTTTTCCGAAAAACTGCACTAACTTTCTATGTCGGTTTCAGTTCCGATCCAACTCTTTAATTACTGAAGGTAATTAGACAATTTAACGAGCACTTTGTATGTCGAAGACTAGCAAGACTCGGAGCAATCACACAAGGTTACTTTCGAAGATGTGTTTCACTTTATTCCCCGTAATTGCGGATGAAAACTAACTCTGTAACTTTGCTGGAAGAAATTGGTTGTAAACTAAGAATCAGACCAATTGAACTTCGGCGATAAACTTCTCGAAGCAATCACGCAATGTCACTTTCGTAGATTTATTTCACTGTATTCCGTACTTGAGAATGAAGATTTTAACTTGTAACTTGTTAAAAGAACTTAGTTGAAAACTTAGTATTGAACTAAAGGACTTCGGTGATGAACTGATTTCAAAAACGAAAAACCAGCCCTTTTATTTAGAAATTTTCGGTCATTAAGGGTGATTCTCCCCTAACTATTGCGTATTTGCAATCATGACATCATGCTTTGCAATCTTTCATCAGATTTCATCATCTTTTTAGAACTTTCTAGAAAATTTCCTCAAAAATAACAAAAGTGAACTAAGGGTTTCGATACTCTATTCTGATTGGTCCCGGCCTTGGCGAGGAGCAGAATACTGACATCTGATTGGCTGAAGGCTCTAGTATAAGTATTAAAGTGGTATAAAATGCAAATTTCGATTTTTTCACGTACATTTGATATCGTAGCCTCTTGGTCTACAACAGATCCTGCACGAAGATCCTCAGTTCGCTGAACTCGAAGAACTCCAACACCAGCCTGAGGACCACCACGAAGACCTGAAAACCGACCAGAGACCGCCACCCGACCCAAGGAGTTAGCCGCCATGAGCCACTATCCGGAATAAGTAAGCAAATTGTATTTTTCATATGTCTACCTGTCCTGCTATGGTATATGTCTGGCCGTTTTGAACTCTGGCAAGACAGTACAACCACAGCGTTGTCGGCGAAGGTTTGGCTGGGTGCTCCACCGTCCTCGTTCGACGAACTTTGTCCGTCATGTCAACCGAACTGTTGGTTTGGCTGGGTGCTCCACCGCCAGCGGAAGACGTTGAGTGCAGGCTCGTACGGCAGCAGCGTTATCGGCGACGGTTTGGCTGGGTGCTCCACCGCCCTCGTTCGACAAACGCTGTGAGCCCCTTTACTGAAACTGCTGGTTTGGCTGGGTGCTCCACCGCCAGTAGAGGACGTGAAGGTGTCAGACTGTACGGCAACAGCGTTGTCGGCGAAGGTTTGGCTGGGTGCTCCACCGCCTAAGCTTGATAAACGCTGTAAGGCACAATAACCGAAACTGCTGGTTCGGCTGGGTGTTCCACCGCCAGTAGAAGACGTTGTGTGTCGGCTGTGCAGCGACGGATATACCCTCGAAGTTTGGCTGGGTGCTCCACCGCTTCTGGGAGAAATCTGTCGGCCGCCCCGCACTTGAACTCGCATCTCGCCCAGACTTTGCCTCCTGTTCACCAACAACATCATTTTCCTGATTACCGTTTGCTTATTTATGCCCGTTGTAAACCGCTTTGCTTGGCTTTTTCTCCTGGCTGGTCACATTTTCGTTTAATTTCCGTCGCTTTGCTAGAAACTGCCACCGATATTTATTTGTAGAATTAGAGTAACCCGTAATTATTTTTCTGTTTCAGAACCATTGGGGACAACTTATTTTATTGATTATTTATTACTCTAATTTAATTGCTTATTTCCTTTTCTAGCACCGACCGAAATTTAAACCGAATATTATTCTGGCGTACCGTTTCTTAAAGTCTTAGATTGTTTATTAAATAAACCAAACGCCAAAGACTCCGTTTTTCTACCGTACCGATTTTGTGTCCTGATCTTTGACTATGTGCTAATATTGTATTTATTTACAGCACCGAAAAACCGCATCGGCATTTTAAATCCGTCGTAATAATAATTGCTCTAACCCATTTTATTTTTTTGATCACACCGCTTGTAAATTAATTGTATATTCCTGGTTAGTTAGTGATAATAATTGTAATTAGAATCTAGTTTACTTTTGTTTGTTTGTTTCCGTAGGCCTTATTAATAGAAAATAAATCTAGTAAATATAATTCCAGTTTGTATTAATTTTTAACACCGATAAGATTGATAAATTCCGATCAGTAAAAAGTCGCAGTATCTTTTTGTGACCTACACTGATAAGACCGTTTACTTTAAAAGTAAAATAACACTACACTCAGAGAACTACTTTGATTAAAAGTAAGAGAAATAACAGAGCCCTGGAATTAAACTTTCTTCACTGCAGCTATCCCGAGTACTTACTCTAAACCGAGGGTAGGTTTCACGTGGAGTTTCTCCTACGTAAAAGATAGGGAAACTGGCGCCCGAGACAATCCGAACAAAAAGATTTAATCCGGAGTACGTTTCTGTGACGTCACTCACCACCGCCGGCTGCCAACCACCGCTGCCGATAAACTAGTAATCAAGGGTCGTCATAAAATTAGGCGTCCAAATAGGGACGTCAGTGACGTCAATAAATCCAGTAAATTAGAATTCGCAATTGCGAATTAAGATTCCGTTTAGAGTTGGTAGTATACCGGGGGCGGCCACAAGTAACGTCTGAACCGAACCGTCATCACCAAAAATCAAACCAAGTAAAGTACGTTACAATGTTATGGTAATCAAGTTTTATTAGTTTTTGTTCATCAATGCATTTCACGAAATTTAATGATTAAATTAAAAAATATATATTTTCTTATTTTAATGATCTCGCTGTTAATTCATTGATGTATAACAAAATATTCTTCTATATCTCAGAATCTACACAGTAAAATGCTGTCGTATTTGGCTAAAAAGCAAGGGGTTACGACGTAGTTTTTTGTATGCAAGATTTTATCGATTGCGTAGAAAATTCCCTGGGTAATAAAATAATTGTTTATAGAGTTATGTTGAAAAATTAAAAAAAATTGTAAATGGTTATAAAAGTGTAAAAATAGGTATTTTTAGTATTGATCATTGTTTATTATGACAACAATTATCTCCAAAAACTTGTGTGCCCTTTCTAAACCTTAATTTAAAGCCACGAATTTTTTAAAATTTTCTTAATTAACAATCTTTTCACTAGAAAACAACGCTATCGATCGTTGCAAATTTTTAGGGCAGAATTGACATATGTTTTACCATTTGTTCACAAAGTTTCATCAATATTTATAAATATTTACTTATTTAAATTTAAAATTTTTCCAAACATACATATGATTTTCTACTATTTTTCGCCCATTGTTAATGTAAAATTCAACTTTTATGATTCGCAGTTGTTGTAACTTTATAGAAAATCGTCAAATAAAAAAAAAATAAAGAATTACTTTTTTTTATTGAGGGCTTACTTTCAATGTTACAGGGAAAAATATGTAATTTTTCGTTCTTTTTGTATGTTTGTTGTTCCCCTAAATTTAGCAACGGTTTTTGGAATAGGCAAACTCGGATTCTTATTCTACATAATATTTGGGACTTTTCTGTACAACAAAATAGATTACTTCAAACACAAACGCCTCGAATCCAGTGGCCATTGAGACAAGAACAACGTTGAAATATTTTCAATTATTGACAATTTTTGAACTTATTCTTATTCTGGAAACTATAACGAATTGAAACATTTTTAACGTTTTTTCAAGGCATTGGGTTCTTGGCAAGAGTAAGGGTAACTAATTTTATTAGTTGCCACAGCACTTCTCATTATTGCTTGTCCATTTGAGCAATTTAAAGTTAGGATAAAAGTAGAAGTAAATAGAATTACAATATTGGCAAATATGTTTATCTGAGTTGGATTAACTATACGACAGTAGGGTATAATTGCGGTCTCTGAGTCTCCCCCCTCCACTTTCTGGCTTGGGATGACCTTGAGGCCGAGGGCCGATGACGTTTGTGTATGGATGACCTTGAGGCTGAAAGCCGAAAGTGACGTAGGTTGGTGACTTTCATTTGACATTGCATTGCAGTTAACCTTGAAATTAGATTTGTATGGTATCTGAGATAGGAGGNTTGTAACTTGTTAAAAGAACTTAGTTGAAAACTTAGTATTGAACTAAAGGACTTCGGTGATGAACTGATTTCAAAAACGAAAAACCAGCCCTTTTATTTAGAAATTTTCGGTCATTAAGGGTGATTCTCCCCTAACTATTGCGTATTTGCAATCATGACATCATGCTTTGCAATCTTTCATCAGATTTCATCATCTTTTTAGAACTTTCTAGAAAATTTCCTCAAAAATAACAAAAGCAAACTGAGGGTTTCGATACTCGATTCTGATTGGTCCCGGCCTTGGCGAGGAGCAGAATACTGACATCTGATTGGCTGAAGGCTCTAGTATAAGTATTAAAGTGGTATAAAATGCAAATTTCGATTTTTTCACGTTCATTTGATATCGTAGCCTCTAGGTCTACAACAGTGCATCGTGAGAGGAGTTCAGTTGTACATCTTCTTTGGATTACCAACCAATCGTGAAAGTCTTTGTGTTCGTTTTGTTATTGTTTGTGAAACTGTTTTTTGAAGATTTTGGAAAATGGGGAGAAGCTCAACTGCACCAAAAAAAGTGTCGACTTCGCGTAAATCGACTTCAGGTAAACCGATGCCGGTGTTGTCACCTGAAGATCGTCGCAGCATACAAAATTATTATACAACCTATCGTCAATCTCAAAGTGTCGTACCAACTACCGTTGTGGCACGTGTTCCAACTGCAACAATAACATCCAGTACTGAGGGTCCGGAGTGTGGTATGTCATCTGTGTCTCCGAGGAACGACACCATTTTAAACCAGGCATATGTTAGCGCGGTGGTTGAACATAATATGCCTAAAGCGCTGTCGCCTATATCTGACGATGACTTCAAGTTAGAAAAGTCGCCAAAAAAAAAGGAAATCGGTTGAGAAGACAAGCTCATCATCAAAAAAAGTGAAATATTCCATCGATGCCCCCAGTGACTCTATAATTATAGTGCACGATGTAAATGTGCGCGACGAATCCCCTCCAATTGTCCAGACTGCGCCCACTATCCCGAATGCACCCACTATCCCGACTGCTCCCATTATCCAGACTGCACCCTTTGTCCCGACTGTACCCACTATCCCGACTGCGCCCACTGTGCCCACCACCCAAACTACGATTTCAGAAAATCAAGAAGAGCAAGACAGTGCTTTGTTCACCAGAGCAGTCACTAAATGTCGCGAGATTTACGCGAGGTGCCAAGAACTCGACAGTGAAATCGCACAATCACACGAGCGAATTGTATTACTCGAATGCGAGCTCAATCTCGAGCGACAGAAAGTCGAGGATACAATTCAAGAAAAAGGTCGAATGGTGGCACTCGTGCTCACAGTGAACGAAGCATTTTCTGCTTTTCAGAATGAGGTGGTGCGGCACAACAACAGATGAGATTATGTTATATTAGGTTAGGTTAGGTTATGATAGGTTAGGTTGTAGTAATTATGTATATATTAAATATATTTATGTTTAATTTAATATTTTCCTTTTTTATTGTTCCACTTGTGTTTATTTATTTACATTTATTTTTNTGATAATAATATAAATAATATTAATAATAATAATACTAATAATCGCAGTGAAATATGAACGTTTAGGAGAGCGCCACTAGAGAAAGATTTACGATTCTGGGACCATCTCCCACCACTCGACCTTGGTTTCAAGGTCAAATGGGAGATTAGTGTTGTGACGTAATGTTTCAAGATGGCCTTGAGCAGAATTCAAGGTATCCGGTGATTAAATTTTCAAGGCCGTCTGGAAGATAGCTGATTCTAGACCCACTCCCCCCGCTCTACATTGATTTTAAGGTCAAATGGAAGTTACCGTTGTGGCGTGATGTTTTGAGATTGCCTTGAGTAGAATCCAAGGCCATCCAGTGGTCAGGTCTCCAAGACCGTCTCGTTCAAGGTTGTGTAGCATCAATATGTGACGTAATGTTTCAAGGTTATTAGATGACGATCTTGAGCGGATGTAATGGATTTTTTTCATGATAACTGAGCAAAATTCAAAGTCGTCCAGTGCATTAGATTTCAAGGCGTACGGTAGCAATGTGTGACGTGATATTTCATTATACCCAATTGATAGCTGTATAAATAAAAAATGTTAAAACCATGTTCTGGATGTCTTCGAAGATGCTCTTTCCAAATCCTAAGTCAGGAAAAATGTATACCAAAATTTTATTTGTTTTGATTATTGAATTTTTCAGTTTTTCAGTGTTTGGTAATATTGTAGAAAATTGGAAATTCATGTTCTGGATGTTTTCGAGGGTGCTATTTTCAAATCCAATTTCAGAAAAAAAAGTTAAGTACTAAAAAAGAAAGCTATTTTACATCGATTTTTTTTGTAAATGTTTAGATTTTTATTAATACTATCGAAAACTAGTATGAATACAGTATAATTGCCACCACTTTTTGAGGCGGTTCAGTTATTTTTCGAAAATTAATCAAGATGAGATATCAGGGTCCCATTTTTTAATGTTAGATGAAGAAAATAAACCTTTTTCCCCAGAATGGCAAAAAACGATTATTTCGGGTCATGCGTAAGCTTGACCCTTAATGAGATTACACTATGTTTCCGTGGGTGCAATCGCGCTGTGGAACATGAATCTTTAGGAGAGCGCCACTGGAGGAAGATTTCCGGTTCTGGTTCTTCAATATGTTGAAATATCGGCATTCCACGTCTCAGGTGTCCATGCTGGCAACGCCGCGTCTCGCCTAGCAACCAACGCGTGACCGGTGTTGCAGCGTTGAGCGCATCTCAGTACCTTGTCATTAAGGGCTTTCTTTTCTCTGTTGTCAAGAACACAAGTGGGTCAAGCCTAGGCATGATCCGAAATAATCGTTTTTTACCATTCTGGGAGAAAACGTTGTTTATTTCAGCTCGGTGCCGTCGGGTTGACCCTTAATAAGAAGTGTTTGGTTTCTGACAACGTGGAATGCGTACTGTGAGGTGAGTGTTAATATTAATTAAGTATTAATACATACTTAGACTATTCTCCATTCGAAAGTAGGAAATAAACAAAACTCCATGAGCACATATGGCACTAAGGTATTGTTGCGAAAGTTTTATTTATCAAGTCCGATTCCGTGGATGAGTAACCGGTCTTATCTATTTATTTGTAATATTTAAAAAAAATTTGACTGCCTTGCCAATTTCCGTTTTTAAGAATGGTGTCAAACGGAATGCTGTTGTTCCACCTTGCCGAGGCCACCGCTGATCGGATACTTCCCGGGGAAAATGATATTCCTGCTTCTTTAAAAGTTTTGATCAAACCCGCTATGATTCCTTTAGATGTCGCTCGAATTCTGCCTCTGGAAGTTATAAATAACTGATTCAAGTTCGATACCGCTCCCCTTTTATTTTGAGTGATGAGTATTTTATTTTATTTTATACGAAAGAATCAAACAGGTTATAGAAACCTAATTATATATTTCTAATTATTATAAAACTAACTGCACAATAATAAAGATATTAGGGAGTACTTAGTCAGAACCAAACGGGGAATATCTCTCAAGAAAAATCCGTATTAGAAACGGCTTTCCGAAACTTGCCAATAAAGTATCAAAAATGCCTATTGATATTCTATCGTGATATTTATTAACAATTTCACATATACTGTTAGTCAATATTTTAGTATTTGTATTAACTGATCTATCCAGAAAATAGGATCCAGGCTCTTTTTTGAAGCTTTATATAGCTTCATCCAGACTGACGATGCGAAGATTTGCCTGTTTTTGATCCGAATTCTGGCCAAAAAAAGATAGAGTCAGCATCCCTTTTCATCGAACTTTCGTCAATTCTCAGGGTAAGATCGTTGATCTGACGTCCTGATGGCAGGAGCAGAATTAATGCTATACGTCTGGATACTTGGAATATACTATTTTTGTTAATGATTTCCTTCTTCATCCACTCGATTATATTGTTTACATTCCATATAGGTTCTTCTTTGCTTGGGGTTTTGAAATTTCAATGACTTTTATCATACGCAGCAGTTTCAACACCTCTTGACTCCAATCTTCTACAAACTTAGACCACCCTGTATTGAATAGTACCCAGACATGAATCCATCTTAGTTAATTGATCATGGTATTGATTCGAGTGGAGTGTCGATGGTAACTGAGGATTTACTCGTAGGGAGGTGAACACTGGAGAGGCATGAAACTTTTTATGTACTTCTGAGTATCTGATTTTACTGAAAGAGATTTCTGTCTGATTTTCTGAGAGATAGTCTGGGCTGTTTTGAGAGGTGTTTAGTTTTTCTAAAATAACCGATACCATGCTTTCTATTCTATCCAAACGTTTTCCCATTTCTTTTGAACTTCCATTGGATCCTTTCTTCACTAAATTATTTTCCTTTCATCTGCTTGTATGACTCAGATGCTGACAATTCGCTTCCCATTATCTTATTGGCTTCCTTTCTTGAAATCATCAGGAGTTTCAACTCTCGAAGCGATGCGAGGATAAGCTCATTCTGAGCTGCTGATCCCCTTATCTTACTGGTCATAGCTGAGGGTCCAACGATCAAGCCGACGCAGAAAGGCCATTCAAGCATTTTTAATTTCATTTCTTTAAATGTTCTCTCTGATATACAGTGTGTCCACAGATTGAGTGCACGTGGGGTGTAAATGATAAAAATTTTACGAGTTGAAATTTGAGCTTCTAGGCATCATCTCTGCTTGTTTTTAAAATAGGAAGTTAAAAAAATGAGTCCATTAATTAATGTACAAAGTACCTTTGTTTTTAAAAAATTCAGAAATATTTACTTAAGTTATTGAGAACTAAAAGTTATGACATATTGTCAATTTTCTATTGGATCGGCCAACTTTGCGTGTGCCATCTCAGTTGTGGGTAAAGCAAACTTAATTCTATTCAAGATTTGAGGGTCCGGTTCCTCCCCAGATGTCATCTCTTTTCAGCGGGGCTACTTTCCAGTCCTCCCATCCTTTTGGTAGGCGCTTGAACGCTGCTTCCCTTATTCTATGTAAGATAGTTTTAACTCTTGAGTTCTCCGCTTCAATTGATGCCAATTCTGACAGATTCTTCAAGTTCTGACTTGTAGCCATCTGAAACCAAAAAATTTTGATAGAATCTGCGTTAACGTTGTTGGGCCGTCGTCAGTAGGAAACAGGCTGACGTCCGAGAGGCCGGTTGGAGGCCCGAAATACGACGTCCGAAAAGATCGGGCCGTCGTCTGAAAGATTTGGGCTCTCGTCCAAAACGGTTTGGGTCGACGGACGTATGTGTAACAAGGTAAATGATTAAATACTTTGAGCCCAAATACAGATGGGGACTTCACAGAAATATTATAAATACAATGAGGTACATAAAATGTATTCCTCTGTCTAGTGTCATATGTATGCAGAGCACCCACTTTAATTATTCTTATTATTAAAAACAAAAACTCAAAGATATATAGACTCGATAGTGTTAATATTCTATATTGTCTAAATATATCTCTACAGGAATACTTGCTGGATACATCCGCCATGTCCCTCAAAATACGTTTTTGAGACATGAATACATTTTTAGCTGATACAGAACTTCTCCAGAATATAATTCCATACCTTAGCCTACAACTCACTTGTGCATGGTACAAACTTATGATCGTCTCTATAGGTAACACACCTTTCAAATTTCTAAAAAGATGACAAAATGAGTGCAATTTAGATATTAAATTATTGCAGTGTTCTTTCCAATTTAAACACTCATCTACCTTCAACCCTAGGAATTGTGCACTCTTACAACTAGAAACAGAGGTATCATAAATATTAACATTCAAATCCAAACACGTTCTTTGCCAATTATGAAATCTTATAAAGTGGGTTTTAGTAATATTAAAATAAAGAGAATTTACCGCATACCATTTTGCTATGTCATCCAGTATATTGTTACACTTGGTCTGCAACGACCCGTCAATTTTATGAGATGAACAGGCTTTTAAGCTCAATAAATAATCTTACTAACAAAAAATTACAAAGAAAATGCGGAAAAGTTGCGAAAGCATTAGCTTATTACTTGAAATAAATATTCTAACGGAATGATGTTTCTTTACAAAACCAAATGTTACCAGCAAACAGAAGTGAAGGAGCAAATCTTAATTTTAAAGCTATCTATTCAAAAAAATAAACAAATGCAAGTGACTATTGCAAATAAAAATCACCCAAATTGGCAAATGATTGCCAACAATGAGTGTTGCTTTTACCAACACGCAAGTTAGAAACTAGACTAGGATGTACAAAAAAATTTATCGTTACTCAAATTTATAAAATTAATCCACAAATTCCTAAAAATTCCACAATGATGCGATACCAACAAAAAAATATAATAAAAAGAAAGCCGGTAACGATATACTTCGGGGAATGGTGGACGGTAAGAAAACGTGTTAATTGTGTATTTCGGCAAGTTAGTATCACAGGCTGCGATCTTCGGGGTTCAGTGACTCTAGGTGTATCTGCCACGAGTCCTGGTAGTGCTCCTCTAGGGCCGCTTTTACCCTCCGGTTCAGCTGGTTTAACGTCTGTTTATCCCAGGGGTGTGCTGTCCTCGTGGCTTTTCATTTCGCCGCACGTCTCCCTGATTAGGTCCTGCAACATAAGAGGTAGTTCACCTGTATAATTCACTATCCTCCTCCGTCGTCTCCGTGGTGCTGGTTTCTAAGGCGGTGTGGATATCCGTCTCGAGGCTCGCGATGGCGGCCTCGAGGTCCGCTGCGTCGCGGACGACCGGAATGGATGCGCATATTCGTTGCATTTCTGCGCGGAATCGGTCCCAGTCGGTCCGCCGCTTGACAACGGTGTCCTCGCCGCGATTCTCGTTTCCTAGGGTTAGGAGAATGGGGTCATGATTTGTCGCCCCCTCATAGTGCGCCGCCAGATCGGCGGCCATCGGTATTGCCCTGAACAAAGCGATATCCAACACATCTGGTCTTCCAACTGCACCATAGTACGTCGGTCCATCGGGTCCGTACTCTGCATGTCTTCGTGGTGCACCCTGCCACGCGTAGTGGTGGTCGTGCTGTGCCACTCGGACGATTTCGTGTTAAAGTCCCCGATGGCTACGGTTTGGGGCCACGTCTCCAGGACCGCACGCAAGTCGTCATCAGTGAGCGGGAGCTGAGGGGCTGACAACAGGTTACCACGGCGATGTCTCCGTACCTGCGAGTACGAATCGATACGGCGGCGGCTTCCATGTCTTCTAACTGAGGAACTTGCAACATATGGTGATCTATATCTTTTTTTACGAGCAGGGCCACGCCTCCTCCGCGTCTGTTTCGGTCCCTGCAATACACTAGGTAGCCAGGAATCCTAACAGTGTGTGCGTCCTCCACTTTGGTCTCTTGTATCGCCGCCAACCCCGTCCACGTCCAGACGTGGCAAGAGCTCCTTGAGTTCGATTTTTCGTCCCATTTTCTCCATGGCGGAGTACATTTGTGCCAGCATGCTGGATACATTTGCGGGTTCCGCACTCCTGTCGGTTTTGGCCCCCCCCCCCCCTTGGGTGCCGAGGCGGGCGCCTACTTTGGCCTGGCGGCATCGGCGAAGCTCTTCGCCGCAGTTACTTTCGGGGCGTGTGTCAACTTAGCCTGTTGTTTCTTAGTAGTGCGCTTCTTAGTGCAATCTGCCGAGTGGTGACCCTCGCCGCACTTCACGCACTTAACAGCTGCGGTGTAACGGCTCTGCGCGTGACCAAAGCGGTGACAGCGATAGCATTGTGTTGGTTCAGTTCTGGCTCGCTGAGGCTTGACCTTGACGATAAGGTGGCAGCATCTTGCCACTTTCAGGAGCTCCTCCTGCTCCTGGGGCACCTGAACGAGCACCAGAGGCATGGGAGCCTTGGTCCTTCGACTGGTCATCCTGAAAACAAGAAACGTTAAATCTCTGTTCCAGAAGATCATAATATTGGCAGCCGTCTGATTACGGCCCTCAGCGTTCGCTCGCTTGGGAGGGAAAAAGTGTGAAATTCTTTCCCTCGTCTGCAAGAGTCAGGCGTCCATAATCTTCGGACGTTTGTGGGTGAATGGCGATGCCTTCACCCGTCAACCTGGCCCTGATAAACTTAATATTTTTGTTGTCCATCTTCTTACTGACTTCCGTCCACTGCTGTTTCTTCCTAAGGATGACTGGAAGTATCCTTTCTTTCGCTGCGGAAGTCGCGCTCGGATTTGTCGTCGTTGTCGGCCTTGTGTCTGTATTTGTATTGTCCGTTGCTTGTTTTTGTGCGGTGACGGGTCTCTCCGCCGCCTTCGCCGGCTTCTCTTTGGCTTTGTTGGGTTCGTCCTCCGAGCCCGACGAGGTGCCTGGTTTTCCTTTCTTATTCCCCTTGGAGGCCTGTTGCCCCTTGAGGGCGCTCAGCAGCTCCTCGTGCTGTTCTTGGGATCGCTTTTCGAGCGCGTCGAAGGCCTTTCTCTGTTCTCGCAGTTCGCCCTTCCACAACTAAGAAGTGGATCTTATTTGTGGAAGGGCGAAATGGGCGGTGACTATTAGACGCTTTCATTATAGCCATCTTTCTCTATCGCACGGATTTCTATGACTTTCTTTATCGCTCTCACTTAACGGCCGATGAACCATGGGGACTTTCCGACCATGTATACCTAACAAAGTCTTCAAGTCCATTAATAAACCGATAAATCCTGCTTTGCTTTGCGAATCGACCACAAGCATGCCATCTGTAAATTTCTAAATGAAAGTTCTCAGAAAATTCTTTAATATTTTTTATATTACTTGAACATGCAGCCTACTTTAAGCCGAAATCTGTTATTTTGCGGGAATTTAAAATATCAAATTCATTAATAATATTAATTCGGCTGTTGGACCACAGTTTTCAAACTCCTATGTAGCTGATCTCTACAAAAAAGTAAGGCGCCTGATACAGATCGACTTAACAACTGAGTTGCCAGTTTCACTTTCATCTTTTGTTTTAAAAAATTAATTAAGATTCTGATTTTTCGTTTGGTACCTAAATAAAATTACTCCTTTAATTACAAATTGTTTAGTTTTACTAGAAAATCGAAATCAATACACCTTCCATTTACATCAATAAAACGTCTTTTTTCTCCAAAACAGTTTCTTACTAATTTTAACGCATGCATTGGATCGGGTAATAAAAAGTGTCGAGTATTGTATCTACAAAGTCTACCTTCACGTTTGTCTTATTAAACCTACAATTTAATAGATTATATATACCAAAGTTTGCTACATAGCCATAATGTAATATTTGTAATAATAACTTCATCTTTGAATAATGTTAGAGCTTGTTTTAATAAGGAAAGCTTTTGCTCTGTTGATTCCTGAAATGAAAAAATAGCCTAATAGTCCAGGCGCTAGAGCAGTAAAAGTAGGCATTGGCGTTTGTGTTTGAAGTCATCTATTTTCTACGTAGAATCCGAGATCTTGCAAAAAATCATTGCTAAATTCAGGGGAACAACAAACATACAAAAACATACATTTAAAGTAAGCCCTAAATAAAAAAAGTCATTCTTTATTTTTTGTTTATTAGACGATTTTCTATGGTCATAACAACTGCGAATCAAAAAAGTTGAATTTTGCACAATGGGCGAACAATAGTAGAAAATCATATGTATATTTTTAAAATAAATAAATATTTATAAATATTGATGAAACTTTGTGAACAAATAGTAAAACATATGTCAATTCTACCCTAAAAATTTTGCAACGTTCGATCGCGTGGTTTTCGATAGACAGGATTGTTAATTTAGAAAATTTCAAAAATTTTTTCGCATACCGTGGGTTTAAATTAAGGCTTAGAAAGAGCACACAATTTTTTAAAGATACTTGTCATAATAAACCATGATCAATACTAAAAATACCAATTTTTACACTTTTATGACCACTCAGAATTTTTAAAAAATTTTTCAACATTTTACTCCAAAAACAATTATTTATTGTCCAAGAAATTTTCTATGCAATCGACAAAATCTTGCACACATAAAAACTACGTCGTAACTTCTTGCTTTTTAGCCAAATACAAATAATATTGTATGAATCCTTTGAAAAAAGCGAGGCGAAGATATGTACATAATTTTTATCTATTGTAATAAAATCAAATTATTCGAATTTTTCCTCTTAATAACAACCTCCTCCTATCATTAATTTAACTGAAAATTTTGTTATACTTTAATGAATTAACATTCTATATCTTTAAAATCTGCAATCTCCTCTCGTTCCCTCGCTGTGCCGCGAAAAGGGGCCTTTTGCATGCGCAAGGGCTGTCCGCGCGAGCCGCGAAGCGGCGTGGTCCGGGGGGTGAAGCCCCGCGTGGTCCTTCCCGCGTCCGATAACGGTATTTTCGCGACATTTTTCCCGCGTTTTCCCAGGTAAAATTTCGATTTCCCGGGGCACTTCGGCTAGGCGCGGAGCCGAACAGAGACGCGACGTGTCGGAAACGCCCACCGTCCGATCCCGAAAATTGCCCCCCGGAATTTCGCTCTTCTAGACGTTTTTCGGGACGTAGAGGTCGTTATTTTCACGTCCGACACCGATTTCCGTCCCTCGCGATCGATATCGCAGCGAAAAAACGGAATTTGAACGTTTCACAATTTTCGTCGAGTTCGAGCCGATGCGGACATCCCACCGAGTGCCTGGGATAGCTCGAGGGACTGGACGTCGGCCGTCCATCCGCGGGACCACGGTTCGAATCGTAAGCGGTTGGAGCTTTTTTATTTTTTATTCTCGCTATTTTCTACTTTTTTATTTAAATATTATGTAGAAATATGTTTTATTTGCTTACCTTATGCCTTTTTCAAACTTTTATTTACAATGTTTAATGAAATTAACACGGAATCGAAATGCAGCCGCTTTACTCTTTACTTTAAAACCTGCAATCTCCTCTCGCTCCCACACTCGACCGCGAAAAACGGCGATTTGTTGGACTTAAAGCGTCTTTTCGTGAGCCGCGAAGCGGCCGGACAAAGGACGCTAAGCGCCCTTCGTTTCTTCCTTTATCCAAACGTCATATTTTGAAAACGATTTCTTAACGTATTCTAAGTGAAATTTTCATTTTGCGGGACGGCTGCCGGCGATTTTTCGCGCGGAACAGGGATGAAACGTGTCGGCAGACGGCACCGCCCATCGACGGAAACATGACAATTGCGATTGATGTCAGATTGAATCGTCAAAATAATTTCACGCCAAAAGCTAAACACGTTCGTAGGGTTGCGAATTGTTGTTATTTCATCTTTCCAGACCTCTTTTACACTTTAATACATAGCTACCTTACGATATATACAGGTATTTATTTATCATTATGTTTTTATTTACATTTTTTCCTAGCTCTACCACTACATACGTGGTATACCTACCTGCTGTATGTCTCGATTTGCTGTAAGTACCCACTAAAAATTGAATATTTCTTTCTAATTTTAAAACAAATAGTAGTACCTAAACCCTACCTTTGTATTAATTAGTACATTTGCTTCGTTAATTACTATAAATTGCATTCATATTAGTCCACAAATGTCAAAAGTTGAGAATTATCGAAATAAGTTGGAGCTAGACTTTCAGATCGTGGAATGCTATTTCTCTGTTTTATACCATTCTGGATATTTCGCGGACGATTTTGTGACAAAATACAGATATAGACAACAAGCTTCACATAAAGACGTTAGTGCAACGGTGAAAACGGGATAACCTAAGATTTATTTCTTACATATTGACGCAATTTAATTTTATATATGGATTTATCTTTTTAAACCTTTTCATAAAGAAAAAATATGTGTCAGGAATGTTCTGTATATTTAAAAAATTTATTGATTGCAATATTTTTATGACAAATCATATCTTATTAACCAGATGTTTTGTACTGGATGTTTCATAAAGCTGACAAAATTTTCCTTTCTCTTTCAACTTAATTTTTACTCACTGAAGGCTTTTAATGAAAAATTGCATATTTACTAACAAGATACTTTTTTGGAAGTTTATACTGGGTGTTCCAAAAAATTATCCACTTAAAAATTAGGAGACAGTGAAACTTAACTTATTTTTTTCCCATTTCTGCCTTACCTACGTACTGAAGTCTTTGAATGAAAAATTGTATATTTACTAACCATATACTTTTTTGGAAATTTATACTGGATGTTCGAAAAAATGGTCCACTTAAAAATTAGGAGACAGTGAACCTTATTTTTTTCCTATTTCTGCCTTATCTACGTACTGAAGTCTTTGAATAAAAAATTGTATATTTACTAACCATATACTTTTTTGAAAGTTTATACTGGATGTTCCAAATAATGATCCACTTAAAAATTAGGAGACAGTGAAACTTGCTTTATTTTTTCCCCATTTGTGCCTTACCTACGTACTGAAGTCTTTGAATAAAAAATTATATATTTACTAACTAGATATCCTTTTGGAAGTTTATACTGGATGTACAAAATGATCTACATCAGAATTGAACCCAAAACAAAAAGGCGGCAGACCAGATATTTTTTTACCCTTTGTACCTTTTCCTACTTTCTTTGGTAAAATTCATTGATGAAAAATTTTGCATTTACCAACACGATGCTTTTTTGATAATTTTTATACCGAATGTTCCAACAAAATTGAGCCAAGTCAGAGTTGCAGGTGTTCAAATGTATTCATATTCTTTTTATTTCATTCTACTTTATTTTTTTGAGGTCTTCTGATGAACAATTTTATAATATGTTCTTTGAAGCTTTACAGTATACTGCATAATATGCATATTTTATAGAATATTATTCTATAAAATTGATCCAGGACAGACCCCGTCGATTACTCCTTATCATATTTATTTCTTCTACTTTGTTTAGTGAAGCCTATTCATGATTTTTTTTTTATTTACTAACCAGGTGCCATTTTAAAACTTTCCACACAGTATGTTTCACAAAATCGATCCACATTTGAATGGTGATAATAATGTAGATGGTGGTGATGTAGATGATGTAATTAATGGCAATGTAGATAATGGCGATGTAGACGCTGGTGATGTAGATGATGGTGGTGTAGATGATTGTGACGTAGATTATGGCGGCGTAGATGATAGCAAAGTAGATGATGGCGATGTAGATGATGGTGGTGTAGATGATGGTGATGTACATGATGGCGATATAGATGTTGCTGTAGTAGGTGATAGTAATGTAGATAATAGTGATGTAAATAATGGTCAAGTAGATGATGGTGATGTAGATTATGGTGCTGTAGATATTGGCGCTGTAGATGACGATGTAGATGATGGCGATGTAGATGATGGTGATGTAGATGATGGTGATGTAGATGATGGTGATGTAGATGATAGTGCTGGAGATTATAGTGCTGAAGATTGTGGTGATGTAGATGATGATGTAGATGATGGCGATGTGGATGATAGTGATGTAGATGATGGCGATGTGGATGATAGTGATGTAGATGATGGTGATGTAGATGATGGTGCTGTAGATGATGGTGGTGTAGATGATGGTGATGTAGATGATGGTAACATGGACGATGGCGTTGATGGTTTAAAAAACATTCGCATAAGACAGTGCTCCGCGAAGCGGAGCCTATGCGACGCGCAGCGCCGCCCGAGGGCCGAAGGCCCGAGTGTAATGTCCAGTCGGCGAAGCCGACTTGCCTACGTTTCTAGTATATATTAAAATCTGATAGCTCCGTCTGCGTCGCACGATCGCCTCGAAAAAGCGCCGATTTGCAGACTCGAAGGCTTTTCGCAGCGGCGAGCCGCTAGTCGTTCGGGGGCATTTTTGTAACGTTTTTTTCGCGTTTTCATATTTAATTTTGCCTTCTTTTTGGGGTCTGCTTGACGACCATTTCGCAAGCCGTAAAATTGAAGCTTTAAGACACGCACACTCGGAGAAAATTCGAATGTCGTTAAAAACGTCAGATTAATTATGTCAAAATAATTTCACGCCAAACGCGAAAGACGTCTTTGGGGTCGCGGCGAACCGTTATTTTACCTTACTAGGCCTTTTTTAACCTTAATACATTGCTACACCACGACATATACAAGTATTTCTTATTATTAGGTTAGGTTGTTATTTACATTTTCGCAGCTCTACCGTTTGACATGCCTACGATTACGATACCTGTCCCCCGAATAAACGTAAGTACTTGCCCTCTAAAACTGCATAATTTTAAACCAATCCATAGTACCTAAACCCTTGAACCTTTGTATTAGTACATTTGCTTCGTTAATTTACTATATTGCATTCGTATCTATTACTCCCCATACGTCAAAAGCTAAGCATCAGTAGAAATAAGTTGGAGTTAAAGACTCTTTTAAGTCATAGGATGTCGTTATTTATCTGTGTTATCTCATTATGGATCTTTTGCGAGACGACTTTGTGTTAGAAAAGTGCAAATTTAACATTACAAAAATTGTTGATTACTTCAACTGCGAATGACAGTTAAAATATCAGTACAGACGGATTGTACATGAAGCAGTCGACAGCACAGCGGTAAAAATGCCCCGTTGTATTCGTAAGGTCGTTGGTTCAATCTCAGACGAGGTAACCTAAGATTTTTTTTTATTTACTGCCGTAATTTAATTTTATATATGGATTCATCTTTTTAAACCTTTCTATAGCGAAAAAATATAAAATTTCAAATAGGTTTCTATATACAGGGCGTCTAAAAAGGTGCGTTGAAACTCGAACGGTCCAGAGGCTCCTATATATTTTAGTTTATTGATTGCAATATTTTTATGAAAAATCTGATATCGTAGTAATCATATGCNATTTGCCGGACTTAAAGGGTCTTTTCGCGAACCGCGAATCGGCCAGACGAAGGACGCGATGCGCCCTTCGTTTCTTTCTTCATTCAAACGTCATATTTTGAAAACGATTTCTTAACGTATTCTAAGTGAAATTTTCATTTTGCGGGACGGCTGCCGGCGATTTTTCGCGCGGAACAGGGATGAAACGTGTCGGCAGACGGCACCGCCCATCGACGGAAACATGACAATTGCGATTGATGTCAGATTGAATCGTCAAAATAATTTCACGCCAAAAGCTAAACACGTTCGTAGGGTTGCGAATTGTTGTTATTTCATCTTTCCAGACCTCTTTTACACTTTAATACATAGCTACCTTACGATATATACAGGTATTTATTTATCATTATGTTTTTATTTACATTTTTTCCTAGCTCTACCACTACATACGTGGTATACCTACCTGCTGTATGTCTCGATTTGCTGTAAGTACCCACTAAAAATTGAATATTTCTTTCTAATTTTAAAACAAATAGTAGTACCTAAACCCTACCTTTGTATTAATTAGTACATTTGCTTCGTTAATTACTATAAATTGCATTCATATTAGTCCACAAATGTCAAAAGTTGAGAATTATCGAAATAAGTTGGAGCTAGACTTTCAGATCGTGGAATGCTATTTCTCTGTTTTATACCATTCTGGATATTTCGCGGACGATTTTGTGACAAAATACAGATATAGACAACAAGCTTCACATAAAGACGTTAGTGCAACGGTGAAAACGGGATAACCTAAGATTTATTTCTTACATATTGACGCAATTTAATTTTATATATGGATTTATCTTTTTAAACCTTTTCATAAAGAAAAAATATGTGTCAGGAATGTTCTGTATATTTAAAAAATTTATTGATTGCAATATTTTTATGACAAATCATATCTTATTAACCAGATGTTTTGCACTGGATGTTTCATAAAGCTGACACAGGTGGACTAGGCTTTTCTATTCTTTTTACTTTTTTTACTTTCTCTACTGAAATGTTTTGAAGAAAACTGACCATTAGTTTTTTGGAAAATCCATATACTGAATGTTCTCAAAATTGAGCCAGGTCAGAATTATCGGTCTAGAGGCTTTCAGAAATTTATTGATGGCAATATTTTTATGAAGAATCTTATATTGTAGAACTCGGAAGGAATTTTCAAATTTATATACTGAGTGTTTCATCAAAATGACAGGCGGACAAGGATTTTTTTCTCATTTCACTACCAACTTTCCTACATTATTTATTGAAATCTCTTGATGAAAATTTATAGTTACTAACCAGACGCATTCTTTGAAAATCCATATACTGGATGTTCTACATAAAGAATTATCGGTCCAGAGGCTTTTGTATATTTCAGAAATATATTGATGGCAATATTTTTATGAAGAATCTTATATTGTAGAACTCAGAAGCATTTTGCAAATTTATATACTGACTGTTTCCTAAAAATGACACAGGCGGACAAGGATGTTTTTCTCATTTCACTACCTACATTTCTACATTATTAATTGAAATCTCTTGATGAAAATTTATAGTTTTAGTTACTAACCAGACGCTTTCTTTGAAAATCCATATACTGGATGTTCTACATAAATTGACCCAGGTGAGAATTATCAGTCCAGAGGCTTCTGTATATTTCAGAAATTTATTGATGGCAATACTTTTATGAAGAATTTTATATTGTAGAACTCAGAAGCATTTTGCAAATTTATATACTGACTGTTTCCTAAAAATGACAGGCGGACAAGGATTTTTTTCTCATTTCACTACCTACTTTCCTACATTATTAATTTAAATCTCTTGATGAAAATTTATAGTTGTGTTACTAACCAGATGCTTTCTTTGAAAATTCATATACTGGATGTTCTACATAAATTGACCCAGGTGAGAATTATCAGTCCAGAGGCTTCTGTATATTTCAGAAATTTATTGATGGCAATATTTTTATGAAGAATCTTATATTGTAGAACTCAGAAGCATTTTGCAAATTTATATAATGACTGTTTCTTTAAAATGACAGGCGGACAAGGATTTTTTTCTCATTTCACTACCCACTTTCCTACATTATTTATTGAAACCTCTTGATGAAAATTTATATAGTTACTAACCAGACGCTTTCATTGAAAATCCATATACTCGATGTTCTACATAAATTGACCCAGGTCAGAATTATAGGTCCAGAGAATTCTGTATATTTCAGAAATTTGTTGATGGCAATATTTTTATGAAAAATCTTATATTGTAGAACTCTGAAGCATTTTGCTAATTTATATACTGAGTGTTTCATAAAAATGAAACAGGCGGACTAGGATTATTTTCTCATATCACTACCCACTTTCCTACGTTATTTATTGAAATCTCTTGATGAAAATCTATATAGTTACTAACCAGACGCTTTCTTTGAAAATCCATATACTGGATGTTCTACATAAATTGACCCAGGTCAGAATTATCGTCCAGAGGCTTCTGTATATTTCAGAAATTTATTGATGG
>NW_019417008.1:0-3596 GCF_000390285.2 Anoplophora glabripennis | reverse complement strand
TTTGTACTGAAGTCTGCAATATTTTTATGAAAAATCTTATACCCTACCAACCAGGTGTTTTTTGCAATTTATGTACAGGATGTTTCGTAAAACTTACACAGGTGGACTAGATTTTTCCTTATTCATTTTTTTAATTTTTTCTTTAAATCTTTTGAAGAAAAGTCGCTTTTTTAAAAATCCATATACTAGATGTTCTATAGAATTAAGGGCAGTTTTGTTTCTTTTCACTTTTAGCTTTGTCTTTATTTACTACAGTCTTTTAATGAAAATTTGTATATTTATCAAGCAGATGTCTTAATTTATTATTTTTTTACCATTTCTGCCTTACCTACGTAGTCTTTGGATGAAAAAATTTATATTTACTAACCAGATGCCTTTTTTATAAGTTTGGAAGAAACTTTTCTTATTCTTTTCTCGAAAGCTCGGGCCTACACTTTTTTGAAAAACATTCTCATCATACTTTTATATACAGGGTGTTTAAAAATCAAAGTAGTGCGGCCCGAGGGCCGAAGGCCCGAGAGAAATGTCAAACTCCGCGTCAGCGGAGTTTGCCTGCCTTTCTAGTAGAGATCATTAAAATACGAATTATTTTTTTATTTAATCATTAAAACGTGAATTTCGTGGAATACATTGATGAACACAAACTAATAAAACTTGATTTCCATAAAGGAGGGAATGCATTAGGCGGTCGCGGTCCCGTCGCATCATGAACTGTTCTGGCTGAGCTGATCGCGGGTCTTTTGCAAAATCAGTCGCATTTGGCAATCGCACACAATCCTGCTCGCGCTCTCCTTTAAATAGTTGCTTTATTGTTTTGTTAAGAAAATGAGTTCTACGGAAGACGTATTTTTATTGGTCTCCCAGGATCCTTTGGAAAAGATCGATGGAGAATGCGATGCGAGCGAGGCGAGCCCGGGAATGTCTAGTGCGAATGCATACATTATAAAACATGGGAAGGAATTCCACCGCGCGCGATCGAGGCTAACATGGTCCGCGATGCGACGGGACCGCGACCGCTTAATGCATTCCCTCCTTAATATAACTATTTTTTAAAAGCAAACGAATGTGGCATAATTCTGAAAACTCAAAATTCGTGTAAAAATTATTTTATTGATTTTTGATGTCATATTCGTCCTCTCATTTTGCTATATCTTGATAAGTGCTACCGTTCCTGAGAAAAGTAATCTTTTATCGCGCATACGCATTTTGAAACCCATGCGGCCCGCGGCAGCCCAGCTGCTATCAATCATCCCCACTCCCACTTTGCCGAGAAATTCCACTGACCACGGTACCTTTTTTTAAAAAATTGTGTGCCTTTTCTAAACCTTAATTTAAACCCACGGTACGCGATAAACTTTTTGAAATTTTCTCAATTAACAATCCTGTCAATCGAAAACTACGCTATCGATCGTTGCAAAATATTTAGGGTAGGTTAGTAGGTATGTTTTACTATTTGTTCACAAAGTTTCATCAATATATATTTATAAATATTTACTTATTTCAAAAATTGCTCCAAATATACATATGATTTTTTTTTATTCGTAGTTGTAACTTAATAGGAAATTGTCAAATAAACAAAAAATAAAGATTGACTTTTTTATTTAGGGCTTACTTTCAATTTACAGGGAAAAATATGTGGAAAAACGGGTCATTGTTGTCCCCCTGAATTTAGCAATTTTTTTTTTGGAATAGGCAAACTCGGATTCTTATTCTACATAATATTTGGGATTTTTCTGTACAATAAAATAGATGAACAAATACAAACCTCTCAAATGTTCTATCGCCTGGACTATAATGGTATGTTCCAAGCTTCATTTATAAACACTAGTACCTCTTTAGCTAATACCATGCAATCCCCATGCAATGCATTACTGCAATCTATATAACCGTAGTAACTGTAACACTATATTCTAAATGTTGTCTAATTGCAATTTCATCAAATACAAGAGAACATATTAAAACAATTTGGTTAGTATGTGCGATTTTAGTTTTTAAAAAGTTAAAAGCTTCAGCGGTAAAACCTGGATTAGTGTCAACTGATAAAGTTTTAGGATGGGGTAAGCTATTGTGAAATTTTTGTCTTACATTATTATAAGCTTTTTGTGAAAAAAGTGCAGTTACAGCAAATGCTCGAGCTGAATGTTCAAATTTTCTTCTAACCTTTTTGTGTTGTGTTTTACGAAAGAGCCTTTCTATAATATCTTTGTTTGCCCTAATCTGTTCTAACAAAACATTTTTGTGCTCTTCAATAAATTATTTTTCTTCAATTGAATCATTATGGCCTTAAGAGATGTTATTTCTTTCTTTTGACGCCGTACAACCTTCTGTAAACTTCTTATTTTTCTAGTCTTCAAAATATTTTTTCCCTGTATTTCGGCAATTCTCCTTTTTATTTTTTTTTTTACGAGGGGTATCCTCGAGAGACTCGTTTATAGATACAGGCGAAGGAGTACGTAAGCGCTTCGATGGTCCAGGAGCAGCCAGTATATCATCACTTACTTGAACTACTCTTCTCTTTTTTGTTTACTTCGGTTGATCTTCGACAACTCTTATTTTACGTACCTACAGGATTATACGACCTCACCTGAAATTATTTATGTAATATGAAATCAAAGTTGTGATTTTTTAATTATACTTACATATATTCAATCGCTCTACCTCAATTAACGGAAGGGCTGTCGGTAGTAACCTAACTTTTAGTGGAGACGTACAATCAAAACATGTTTCATCAAAGTGAAGCGAACGTAAAACACTTGTAGGTTTTGGTTTCCATGCCGGTTTATTCACAAAGTTGACCCAAGTCTCTCTTCTATGAGGATCTTTAGGAAAACTAATAATACATATAACAATTCAATAATCGGAATACATTACAGCTGTGATGCTGTACTTAAATTCTACATTTTTCATGACATAACGTAATACAACATAACAATAACAATTTAACGTAACATAATAATAATTTAACATAACATACAGTTAAAAATATGATTCTAATATTTTTAATGTTAACAGGACAAATATCACTTTACGCCTATGAATTTATAACGTAACCTTAAATAAGTTTTGTAGTTTATAATAAAATATTTGAATTAAAACTTTTATTAATGTATGAAGTAATGCCGAAACAAGTAAATTATTATTGTCTACTTACATATGAAATGTTATTTTGTCTGTTTTACTCTTTGAAGTCTAAGATGAGCTACAAGAAGCACAGCTAACCATTATTGTTTATTGTTGTTGTAATATCCTTCACTTTGTGAAATTAAACTCGAAATAATAAACAGTCACTTTATTGGTGTATCTTGTACAACAGTCTAGTACCAACTAACTTTATAATTATTCTCGAAACATATCTTAACGTTACAGATTACATAAACATACTTTTTGTACATTACAGGGTTTCTCAAGATTACCTATTATGTGAACATTCTATTTGTATACTACATCTCTATGTTTTTCCGACATTCTAAAAGTATTACATGGACAAAATAAATTTATTAAACAATACCGTATAATAATAATTACTTATACATATATTATTACAGTACCTATAATATAACCCCGAATAATAACAACATTATAAATATTGTCAAACT
>NW_019417007.1:105669-165282 GCF_000390285.2 Anoplophora glabripennis | reverse complement strand
GTGGTATTTACAATATTTTTTTAGTAGTTAGTGTCAAAAATGGGTAGTTAGTGTCAAAAATGGTTTGCGTGTATAGCAACTCGGAGTTGATGGATATCGTTTTAATTTATGGTGAAGCATTTGTGTTATGGTGAAGCAAGACAACATTTGTGTTAGTTCGTAGAAATTGAGTAAGACGGACCCAAATGTGTTTATACGTTGGTGGATTTTGAACAATTGTTGTAAAATCGGGTATGTCAAATGATATTATTATTTAAAAACACAAATTAATTGTATTAATTAATAAAGGCAAAAGCAGTTGAATTTGCCGATATAAAATAGGTGCGATAAAATTCTATTTACATATTTCTTTCCTTACGAAAGTTTTTATCACACCGCCATGCCGGTCGCATTGTGCGAGGTCAGGTTTTACAGTGGACCAGTTTCCAGTGCCGTGCAGAAATGTATTTTTAAATCATTTTCGAACTGCCCTTTTTGATTTTTTCTGTACAAAATTGTATTTGTAAGGGTCCCCTGTACATCCAGAATTTTTTTTGGATAAGTTCTGATCACCCTGTATACATTACATATTAATAAACTTTATTGCACTTAAATTCTCAAGTTTTTACTAAATTATTTTATTAAAAAAGTAAAAAAAAACAAGAAAAATCTTATTTTTGCTTTCTTTAAAATTGTTTATTAACAATTTTTTGCATAAAATTTTCCTTATACATTTTTTAAATAAGCCATTTCGAGGAGAAATTAAGTTCTCTACAAAATTTTTCCTATGAACTATACTGCAAAAGTGCATTTTCACCCCTATCTTCAATTTCAACCCTCAATTAAATAGCACCCCACGGTTTTCTCATTTTTAATGACCCTTCGAACAAGTCATGTGATGAAAATCCTTGAACGTCTTATTTCCTTCCTTTTTTGCAAAAAATGAGAATTAAAACGTTTAAGGGTAACCGCGACGAAAATCGAAAAGTTGACTAAGTTTGAGCGGCCATATGTCAGTCAATTTTCATCCAAAAATTTTCAAATTGTTTATTAAATTGTTAAATTAAATTTTTTAAATAAGCTATTTCCATGGGGAATTCAATTCTCTAAGTAATTTTTCCTATGAACTATAGCGAAATTTTGCTTCGTTTTTGAGCTACAATTAAAAAACTGAAAGGTGTGCATTTTCACCCCTATCTCCAATTTCCATCCTCTAATTTAATAGCACTCCGGGTTTTTTTGTTCTAAAATTACCATTTGAACGATTCATGTAATAAAATATTATGAACGTCATAGTTCCTTTTAAAATCCTCTATTTAATAGCCCATATGGGCACTTTCAAAGAACAAATATTCCCCTATAATTATCGCCTACGTACAATAAAATAACGTGAAATACAGCTGAGATATAGAAAATTTAAAAAATGAACAGGAAAATTAAAATTGAGAACTGAAATTTGGTAAGAATTTTTTTTCCAATGTTTAGAACAATATTTCGCCAATGGAGCGAGAAAAAACTACGTTTCAAACGAAATACCCTGTTGCGTATTTAAAGAAAAATTAATACAAGTTCAAATATCTCCATTTCTTTGTCCGCTAAAGTTTGTGTTTTGAAATTTTACCTGGGTGATCTTTATAGTTTACGCTGCGGGTCTGAATAATGTCGTCTTGGTTTTTAGGAAAATTTAAAAGCTTTAAAAATCATTACCTTCCACTTCCCCGTGACAGCATTGTATCCTTCGAGAATATCAAAATACACGTAACTGCCAGTAATACCGTCTTTTTTATGAGCACCAGGGCTCATATTAGCCTGGCGAGGATATTCCAAATATTATACCGCTGCCTCGCTAGATCAAATTTATTTTTAGATGATTTTTTGCTTGCTTGGTTGCTTTATGTTATGAATCTTATCATTTTTAATGTCAGAAAATGGCTTTAACTTATTCAAGGCAGCGAGGAAACGGAAGCATAATAATACGGGGATGAATCGTATTTGTTCAGATTGAGAAAACTTAATGTCACCTGATTTATTTTCTTAAATTATATATTTGTTCCGCTTTAGTGCATCGAAAACTGTTTAGCGGTTCACCGTTAATATACCAAGCGGTATTTGTTATCCGCAACTATAATTTCCTCGAAATTGCAAATCATAAATAAAAAGACGTTGATCTACAGCCCTTGTAAAAAATGTGAATAGAGTAAATAAGTAAACTGTTATAGTCTGTTTGGAAATGAAAGAGAGTAATGGGCGTGGTAATATTTCGTTTCAGGTAATTATCGGGTAACACTAATGCTAACAGGTAATGGGTGTACATTAGTATATTTTACTGGATACATCATAGGGCAGGAGCCAGTGTATTGTGACAGATCGATCCAGTCAACACATTGCTTCTGAAACAAATATGGTGAAAAAGGAACTTTTGACACTTGTCAATCTGAATAAAGATCAGAAAAAATATGTTATCGATGAAATGGCAACAAATCGCCAAATAACGGTACTACGGTTACCACCTTATCACTGTGAACTTAACCCAATCGAATTAGTCTGGGCGCAGGTAAAAGGAGATGTAGCGCGAAATAATACGACGTTTAAATTAAGTGACGTGAAAATTTTGTTAAAAAATTCCTTGGAACGAGTAACTGCATATAACTGGCAAAGATGTATACATCATGTACAAAAAGAAGGGGAGAAAATGTGGGAACTCGATAATTTAATTGACGTTACTGTGGAACCTATCGTTATCAATCTAGGAGACGAAGATAATTCATCAGAATATTCAGAGGATGAATTTTAATATACCTAATTTTTTATTTTCTTTATTGTACATTTATACAACACTACATTTACTCACCATAATTTGAATTTTCAAAATACATATATTTTTGTGTGGAATAAAAGTCTATTCATTAAATTTAAATAAATACTTTTAATAATAATATTGAATAATTTTATTTGAATTACTAAAAACCCTCTTAACCGGGTTATGATGCTTAAAGTAGCCTCATGTTTTGAAATGCTGTTTTTATATTGTTTACTTATAAGAGAAATAGACCGAGAAATTGAAGCGGCATAGACAATGACGGATTGCCGGGGATAAAATTTTAGCTACCTGCTACAATTATACTGATAGTACATAATATAAAAATATTGAATATAAGCACCAGTACTACATTTATTTACGATTTGCATACATAATAAGCTTTTATTACTCTCTTTCATTTCTAAACAGACTATAGTTACTATAAATATATTTAGTCATCAATCTGTTGTCATAATCTTCCCATCCACATGTATAGAACTCCACCGCTGCTATAACATTTAACTACAGCACAACGAATATCAAATTTGAAAATGCTTTAAATAAAATAAAGAACTTCCCAGAATGATTTTCAAAGTACTGACCTGTTTACCGCAAACTGCAACGCTTGTCTCAAAAATCGCGAATTATTTTTGTGGGAATCACATTTCTTAATTACTCAGGGTAATTTCCTCGTCCGATCTTATAACCGTGTCGAACTACAACCCCAATTGCGGACAAAGGTGCGACCTCTTATCGGACCTCCTGACCGGCTGGCATAACAATAGGTTTAACTTTTCAAAACATCCCGTCCGCTCAGCTCGCAATGGATCCTATCAAACGTATAACAATTCCAACAATGGTTATGTTAAATAGAGTTTTATATGCCGTGATGAATTCCTTCCTATCTGCACGGACTGTTCCGTCAATGTATTAAGTCTGGAGTTAATCCCGGATTGTCCGTCGACAATTAAACTAAAATATATCGTTTTTGGTTTCGACGGAGCCTTGACACCTATCCCACGCAATAATAACAAAATAATAAATGGTGTCAGGAGCGGAATAAATGGTGAAACTCGGTGCGTTAGATCATTTGTAATTTCCACGTTTCCGCTATTTCACATCAAATCTGTGCATGATACTTATACAGGCTGTCCCAGTGTCAGTGTACAAAAATTTACCAGAGGGTAGACCAGACCTAAATAGGGTTAAAAGTTAAAACTTATAAAATATTTTTCTGCGATGTTGTTTAGAAAAAAATAATAACAACTCTCCGCAATAACTCAAAAACCCTTTCAGGGATTTAAGTAATTTTTGGGTGAAGTGTACATCTATTCAAGGTCAATAAAACTACATGGTGCTCACTTCGATCTGACGCCAGGGGCGACCTAGGCCAACTTGTCCTCAAGGTTGTGTCTTCAGAACTTTTGTATATGCTAGTTTTATGTAATTTGATTAAGTTTTCCTGAAACCGCAATCGATTCTGAACAAAAAATGTGCTCCTGTTTCATAGCTCAAAAATGAACAGTTTTCAAGTAAAATAAAAATAGAAAACAATTATTTCAATAAATCGATGCCCGACATCGTTTGACCAGGAATTGTAAACCCTTCGCAAATCAGCGGGTGCTTTAATTTTTTGGAGTAAATCGTCTCGTGTTGCTGGGTTTGGCATACACCAGTTGCTTCATATGACTCCAGTAAAAAAAAATCAAGCGGGTTGAGGTAAGGGAACCCGGGAGGTCACATAATAGGTCCATTTTTCCCAATCCAGCATTCTGGAAAATGTAAATCGAATCACGCAGATACCTGTCTTCCGTTACGAGTAGGTGCTCCATCTTGTTGGTAGTACATTTGATTTCGGAAAGCTAAGGGAACGTCATGTAGTACGCCATCAACAATATTTTCTAAAAAATCCGTGTATCTCTCTGAATTCAAACGGTTTACAATAATTTGAGGAGGCAGAATGACTCCGTCGAGAATTCCTCCCCAGACATTTATGGAGAATCTTCTTTGTAACGCGGAGGGTCATATCACAATGGACCAGACATGAAAATTTTTTTAATTATTTATACCATTTCTCGTAAAGATAGCTTGATCGCACCACAATATCCTTTGATGGAAATTTTCGTCATTATCGATATTTTCTAACAACCGCCTGCAAAACTGTATCCTTTTTCCGGAATCACCAGGATGTTTGTACTTTATGTATGGGTGAAGTTCTTCTCGGTTTAAAATTCTCCGGACGCTGCTACGTGGAATACCTACTTGCCTTGATATTCTTCGGACACTGGTGGAAGGATCATCAACAACAACAGCTATTACATTTTCTTCTAAAATGTTTGCATCTTCCAAATTACATCTTATTCTGGTATTTCCAATTTTAACACTCCCGGTCTCATAGACTCTTTGGAAAACTCGTTGGAATACGTGCTGTGAAGGTTGCCTTCTGTTTGGAAACTTGCGTAGATATTCTCTTGAGGCCACCAATGAATTTCCATCACACAAACCGTAGGCAAATATCATATCGGCATATTCCTTGTAGGAAAATTCCATAATACTCAATACCTTGTTGTTTTGGAAACTTAATTTCTCTTAATTTTTACATGTACGCTTGTAAATATCTTTATTTTTTATAATGACATGTATCTACTAGATAACAACAAATAAAACACGCATTTTTCTACGAATTAATGCAGTCGATATTTTAGACCCAATTTACTCGAAAACGGTTCATTTTTGAGCTATGAAACAAGAGCACATTTTTTGTTCAGAATCGATTGCAGATTCAGGAAAACTTAATCAAATTACATAAAACTAGGATATGCAAGTTATGAAGACATAACCTTGAGGAGAAGTTGGCCTAGGCCACCCCTGGCGTCAGATCAAAATAAGCACCATGCAGTTTTAATGACCTTTAATAGATGTACACTTCACCCAAAAATTACTTGAATCCCTGAAAGGGATTTTGAGTTATTGCGGAAAGTTGTTATTATTTTTTTCTAACCAACACCCAGTAACTCAGTGAGAGTGCATCGCAGAAAAATATTTTACAAGAATTTTAATCTTATTTTGGTGTGGTCTAACCCCTGGTAAATTTTTGTACATTGACACTGGGACACCCTGTATACAGGGTGGTTCAAAAAATTGTATTCTCATTTTTATTGTCGAATTTATCAACTTCCCAAAGACGCGAACACTTTAATAACTTTTCAAGAATGACTCAACCTTATCAAGAAGACTTTCAGATAGAGGTTGTAGGATAACAAGAAACCAATATGACGGTGACCCTGGCTTTGACCTCAACCTTAAGTTTCAAGGTCAAATCAATTCAACCGTTTTAATTCATCACCCCGAATAACTTTGCATGATAACCTCCAATTGAAAAATTTCCAGAACAAAACGTGTAGGGTTTTAAGGGTATGACCTTGGTTTTGATCCAGAGGTCAAAATTAGTGGTCTTTTGGAGGTTAACTTCAGAATTAGAAAAAAATAAAAATCCCATTTATTTTATCCGGACATGAAAAGAGCAGGAAAGTTTAAGTTCATTTGATCTTGGGTCAACTCAGTTTTCTGACTGAAATGTTTACATTTCATGGCAAAGGTTGGATCATTTTCCTGGCAAAATCCGTACAAACTACTGTGGTCATGATTTATGGTCTAATTGTGACTCTGACCTTGAGCCCTGGGGTCAAATTTAGAGGTAATTTAAGGGCTAACTTTGGATTTGGTGGGATCAATCTGACCCAAGATCAAATACATCTTTGAACGTAAAATTCCCCGCTCTTTCCATTTCTGGAAGTAAATGGGATTTCTATTTGAAATTCTGAAATTGACCTCAAAATGACCTCTAAGTTCGATCTCTGGATCAAAACCAAGGTCGTTATCGTACAGCCTCCTTAAAACCTTACAACTTTTGTTTTGGGCCAATTGGAGGTGATTCTGCAAAGTTATTCGGGCTGATTGATCAAAATGGGACACCCTGTATAAAATGGGCTAGAAATTTATGAAATATGCGTTTATTGCATATATGAATAATGTATTTTCAAAAAATGTCAAAGCTGTGACACATTATGTACTGGTAGATGAGATTAAAGCAATATTATACTGACAACTTCTTCAATTTCCTTAGTACACATCTTTTACGTCACGAATAAGTATTTGGATTAATCATAAACCGACTTAATGGACAAACTTCCATTCCGTATATTACTTTAGTGCATCTGTACAGCAGCATAATATATCAAGAAGTTTTAAATTCATAGACTTTTTTGTACCTTTTTTCTTCCAGAGTTAATTTATAATTCTGCGCAACCGATGAGGTTTTTTAGGTATCCGCCCTATTCGAGTTTCGTACTTTTCTTGACATCGGAGAAACATCGCTTTAAAGCCAATATATTTTTTAAGTGCCTACTACTGCCATTTCCAGGCCTTAAATTTACTCTTTTTCCACAGAAATGATAATAGACATACAAAAAATACATTAATTCCTAACCAGAAACTGTTACAAAGTCAATGAAGTATACATAGTGATAATATACCTTCCCCACCTCTCATATAAACTTTTAACTTGTGTTAATTATATTTCTATGTACATTTAAAGTTAGAATTTAAATCGGATGTTCGAGGAGGCCAAAAACGAAGGTACCTCAGCGATTTGAATATGATTGAAACTGATACTATTTTATTTCCTGTAATGAGGGAATGAGAAATTAAGGTAGCGATAAATGCAAACTAGTTTTAGTGACTTCTGATGATAAACGTAAAAATTGTGTCTACCTAAGGGCCAAAGTGCCTTTTAATTCCGGACGATTAAAAAACTGCACCTCCTCCCCCGACGTATAATATCCCATTATGTAAACATTTGTAGGCTACTGATTTCATCTGTCAGGTGTGCCGGACATTTAAAATCAAATTTACGGCGGTTATTACAAAAAGCAAAAAAATTAAAATAAACGAAATGGGAGCAATTTTCCATAAAAAAGCTAATTCCAGCAGAGCCCCAGAGAAACCCTTCGGTAATCTCACAATACCGGCTCTCAAAAATGCCTTTTATACGTAAAAGTACTTTTCACCCCAATTGGTTAATTTCCGCTGTGGACAACTCGAGCTATCATCATCCATTGTTGTAGAAAACAGTGAATCCAAGACAAAGATGGGCTACTAGACCAAACGTAATGAAATTCGTGTGTGCAGGGAATCCGTGAGTAACCGGCACACTCAAGTAGAAACCACTGTCTCTTATGCAATATTAATCAGATATTTTGAATATCTCCCTAGCGTTTCCACCTTTTTTTTGTAAGTCTCCTTTTGCGGTAAAATCCAAAACCATATTTTAAATGCTTGAATTTTACAAAACATTTGGTGATCGTATGTAAAAATTAAGTATCACATGTGCCCCTTTTAATAATGTACACAGAAATGTTCATGAACGTTGTTTTTAAGTGGTATCCGTATCATACCATGTATGTAAAAAATGTGAATATACAGAGACATATTTAATAGACGTATAAGAATATTTACTTCTATTAGGTTTCCCCTAGTAATATCAGAATTTATAAGTTTGGTACGAACGGCGATATATAAAAAGGTGAGTCCCGTATAAGACGCGGTTTGTGTGTTTAAAAAATTCCGTGTAAGGGTTATGAATAGCGCATCTTTTTCCAGGGCTTTACCTGTCATCTGATAAATTAAGTTTCTCCAGAACCGAAATCCTAAACACACAACGTAGAAAAAGCCATAATTTTAAAGTTTGGGATTGTTTTATCTATCTCACAACCCCGGAACGAGGCCCATTTGTCTATGTTATGTATTGTAAAAAACAAAGCTTGTTATGTCTACAAATGTATGTGAATGTTTTAGATGAGGGTTGCCGTTGGATAATACTGAAAATTTTATGTTTGCATATAAATAGGCTAGGTGTGAAAGAGAAGCATTTTTCTTTATCAACTCGGAAATAAATGTATTCCTATTCCGATACGAATATGATTAGTTTCGCTAGAAAACATCGCGGTTTCGTTTCACGGAAACATATGCCGAGCAAAAAGGTGAGATTGCAAAAAATTGCCTGGCTCCGGGATTGAATTATATACAGACTTTTTTTCAGGGAGGCAAACATGTGGGTGTTTTTATTATTACTTTTATAACACAGTATTTACGAATTTCATTTCTTCTGATCAATTCCATTTACATTTTGAGAACCGCTGCGCTGTCTGTATGGAAGGTTATCAGTTTTACGTGCGCAGTAACGAATTTCGAGATTACCAAGGCATATGTCAAGGAAACTATTTGAAATAAGACCTCAATCTTTTAGTTTCATACAGCAGGTTCAATCTAACTCTAATCTGACGGATTGTGGTTTTAAAAATAGTAAACGTGTTTTAAGAGTGTATGCAGTAATATTAATGCAAATTTTAACTTCATAATAAAGAAAACTAAATTTAACGAAATACCGTTTATATAATTAATGAAAAAAAGGTAACTAAACTGTTAGTTATTACAAAATTGTCACAACCTTCGCATCCACATACACAGAACTAATACTTATAGTACACTGCACGTAATTAATTTAGAACTAAACAAAAACACAAAAGTCATCGCTTCACTGGTTTTGGGAAAAACCCAATAATAACAAATTAAAAAATATATTACAAGAAACAAATAGGCTATTGAATAGAGGATTTTAAAAGGAACTATGCCGTTCAAGATAATTTATTACATAAATCGTTCAAATGGTCATTTTAGATAAAAAAAAACGCGGAGTGCTATTAAATTAGAGGGTGGAAACTGGAGATAGGGGTGAACATGCACCCCTTTCAGTTTTTTTAGTTGTAGCTCGAAAACGAAGAAAAATTTCGCTATAGTTCATAGG
This sequence comes from Anoplophora glabripennis, assembly GCF_000390285.2. Classification (NCBI taxonomy): domain Eukaryota; kingdom Metazoa; phylum Arthropoda; class Insecta; order Coleoptera; family Cerambycidae; genus Anoplophora; species Anoplophora glabripennis. The sequence goes on along the minus strand of NW_019417007.1, from coordinate 155,638 downwards.
AAAAATTATTTAGAGAATTGAATTTCTCATCGAAATAGCTTATTTAAAAAATTTTAAAGGAAAATTTTATGCAAAAAAAGTTCGTTAATAATAATTTGAAAAAAAAACAAAAAATTCGATTTTCTGATTTTTTTTACTTTTGTTGCCTCTAGTTTTTTTTAAGTAAAGATAGGTATAGGCATTGCTTCATAGAAAAAAAAGTAGTTAAAATTTCCTTCAAAACAAGAGGTTGTAAATTATTTTTGGATGAAAATTGACTGATATATGGCCGCTCAAACTTAGCCAATTTTTCGATTTTCGTCGGGTTTACCCTTATACGTTTTAATTCTCATTTTTTGCAAAAAAAAAGGAAGGAAATAAGACGTTCAAGGATTTTCATCACATGACTTGCTCGAAGGGTAATTAAAAATGAAAAAACCGTGGGGTGCTATTAAATTAGAGGGTTGAAATTGAAGATTGGAGTAAATAAGCAGTTTTGTAAATATAGTACGAAAACGAAGCAATATTTTGGTATAGTTCATAGGAAAAATTTTGTAGAGAATTGAATTTCTCATGAAATGGCTTATTTAAAGAATGTAAAAGGAAAATAAGATTTTTTGATGTTATTTTTACTTTTTTAATAAAATAATTTAGTAAAAACTTGAAGAATTAAGTACAATAAAGTTTATTAATAATTAACAAATTCTTCTGTTATTGACTTTATCGAAAAATGTCACTCTTTATAAAAAGTTCTGCCCCTCGAAAAAATGAGACTGTCATACAAACATCATAGATTAGACATACAGGGTGCTCATAAATTAAAAAAAAACACGAAAATACTCAAGAGAGAAGTACCATTATTTATTATTTTACACATTTTTATAAAATAAATCTGTTTATTACCTCAAATAATGTTTCATTTTAAAATTTGTATTAGCACATTATTTGAGGTTATAAACAGACTTGTTTTATAAAAATGTTGTGTAAAATAATAAATAATGGTACTTCTCTCTTGAGTATTTTTGTGGTTTTTTTAATTTATAAGCACCCTGTATATCTAATCTAAGATATTTGTATGACAGTTTAATTTTTTCGAGGGGCAGCACTTTTGATAAAGAGTGACATTTTTCGATAAAGTTAAAAACAAAAGAGTTTCACCTCTTGTCAACTCCATTCGAGGGCTAAATTATTTTAATAAAAAAGTAAAGAAAAATAAAAAATCTTATTTTATGCTTTCTTTAAAATTGTTTATTAACAATTTTTTGCATAAAATTTTCCTTTTACATTTTTTAAATAAGCCATTTCGATGAGAAATTCAATTCTCTACAAAATTTTTCCTATGAACTATACCGGAATTTTGCTTCGTTTTCGTGCTATATTTAAAAAACTACAAAAGTGCATTTTCACCTCTATATTCAGTTTCAACCCTCTAATTTAAAAGCACCCCGCGGTTTTTTCATTTTTAATGACCCTTCGAACAAGTCATGTGATGAAAATCCTTGAACGTCTTATTTCTTTCCTTTTTTGCAAAAAATGAGAATTATAACGCACAAGGGTAAACGCGACGAAAATCGAAAAATTGGCTTAGTTTGAGCGGCCATATATCAGTCAATTTTCATCCAAAAATACTTTACAACCTCTTGTTTTGAAGAAAATTTTATCTACTTTTTTTTTCTATGAAGCAATGGCTATACCTATCTTTATACAAAAAATAACTAGAGGCAAAAAAGTAAAAAAAAAAACAGAAAATCGAATTTTTTGCTTTTTTTTCAAATTGTTTATTAATGATTTTTTTTTCATAAAATTTTCCTTTTAAATTTTTTAAATAAGCCACTTCGATGGGAAATTCAATTCTCTAAATAATTTTCCTTATGAACTACAACGAAATTTTGCTTCTTTTTCGAGCTACAATTAAAAAACTGACCCCTATTTCCAATTTCCATCCTCTAATTTAATAGCACTCCGCGATTTTTTCATTTAAAATAACCCTATGAACGATTCATGCAATAAAATTGCTTGGACGTCATAGTTCCTTTTAACCCTGTTTTTTTCAATATTCAATAACGAATTAAGTTTGAAGTTGAAGTTAAACACTTCCCACTAGTACAGAGTAATTTTCAAAGCACTGGTTTCTTCTTTACCACAACGCAAATATCTAAGATTTTAAAAGCGTTTTTCAGGCTTGATTTTTGTCGAGGTAACAATTACAAAGGGTTAATGGGGTACAACTACGTACATATATCTTACTATATATATATTTAATAAACCTAACATAACCTTGCGTCAAATGTACTCAGAAACTTGGAACGTAGGTAAATATTTATGAGGAAACTAACACTAAACGAGGAAATTGTATTCCTGCTACTCTCATCCAACTGAGTATAATAGGCAGTGAAAGAAAATGTAATTTATGTCCCAACCATCCTACGAAACACATAAATTATGGTTCTTGGTTTTAATTTTAAGGTGGCTCAGCGGTTGCCACTTTTAATTGCAACTTCTCTAACTAACAGTTTAATGTAGTAGTGAAAGAGAGGCTTCTAGGTATACAGTAGGTAACTTTCTCATTGATCATTAAATTTGAGCAATATTTTAGAAACGTTAGTTATAAAAAAAAACAGTAGTTTTTATTCTTTAAATCAAGACATACTTCAGGGATTCCTATACAAAATACTTATATGAGTTGAAAATGAGTAAAAACTAAATACACTTCTAGAAGCTTATTTTGTCTCATGGGTGCCTGGGTGGATGGGGCGCAATATGACAATTTTTTTAACAAAGTTTTGAATGATTAAAAATGGATTAATTGTTAAAATACGTGTTTATAACAAACAGGTATTTAATCTGGAAAGGCTTTATACAGTGCAAGATGGCAATAATTTGAAACGTGCTGCACGAACTGGCCAGATTCCGTTCCTGGTCAATGGCATCAGAGTCGACGTTCGATCACGGTCTTTGATGCGTCCGCAGAAGTCTTGTAGTCACTATAAATATTGAAGTTAACGATATGATTTTAGGAGCTTACGGAAAATGTAAAAACAAGCGGCAAACTGAATATTATTGAATGAGTCCATTGTACCCCGGTCACCCTGTGCCTTAATACTGTTAATTTAGGTCAAAATTGAAATTTGTGAAAAAGGTCCATTATTATACATATAGTGAGGTGGTCGTTCGGCTTAGGAGAAAGTCGTTTTACATTTAATCCATCATTGTCCCTTTTCACGGCAAATTGAGCGCCGTCTCCTCGTGATAAATTACGCTTCGCGGGCTTTTAAAATTAATTTAAACACCTGGACATCGATGGCTGAAGCGTGCCATCGTGGCGACGAGAAAAATCCTCACTTTTCGACAATGTATTGATCAGTGTAACCACACGACGGACAAGTCATTTATATGATTTAGAAGAGCGGCAATCTCATGAATCCCAGCGAAAGTGTCGGCGGGATTTAACCTTGGTATGACGCAAAAGGCACCGCGGCGTATTTGCCGAGAAACACTTTTTCTTTTTAATTTAATGTACAGCATGTTTGCAGTACATCCGCCGTAGTTTTATTTAACACAGCATTTGTAAACCAGCAAATTCAAATGAGCGGAAACAGCTAACTGCGCATCGTTTTCGGTCTTCATAGACCTTCCACAATTAAATATCATTTTATTTATGTATCCAGCAAAAAAATTAAGGGAGCAGACATATTTTCAAATTTTTTTAGTTATTTCTGAACGGCTGTAACTTCGTGAATAATGGTCGTATGTACCAAAATAAAATGCCTCAGAAATTCCGTAAATTGCCTAGATACGACAAAAAATTTCCGAAATACCCCCGAAATGCCCTAAATGCCACCAAAATATCCTCGAAATGCCAGAAATACCAGAAAATGCCTCTAAATGACAGGAAATACGTCGAAATGCCTTATGTTTTTAGCATGATACTTACCACCATTTTCTGTCCTAATTGTATTACTTATCATTGTTATATAATAGTGAAAAATTGAGAAACTATAAAAACTCGGCAACGGGAATATACATAGAAGGTTGAACTATGAAGTTTTTAAACAGCAACTCGTCCAAATTCATAACACATATTAAGTACCACAAATAATATTCAAACGGGTAAATACGTTTAGTTTCTAAACTTATTTAAGCATAAAAATAATAATTTTTAGAAAAATAAATATGGAATACAGGACAAAAGTATCAGCGATGGTGAATGAAAAAGAAGGGAAATCAGAAATTGGCGAGAAAGATAGCCAACTTTATAACTATGGATGAATAATAATTTTTCTTTTAGGGAATTAATTTGCTTTTTTAAAAACGAAAAATACGTAGAGTTTCTAAATCAGGCACATGAATAACTGTATATTTTCATATACATTGTAAATATACAGGGTGGGCCATTAGTGTGAGAAAGTAAAATAACTTCCTTGTTACTCATAATACAGAAAAAAAGTTATATAAAAGTTATACAGAATTAAGAACCTAAACTACAAAATTAATTTGGAACATACAGGGCGATGAGTAAAAACGGGCACGCCAAATATTCCATTTTATAAATGGAACACCCTGTATATTTTTAAACATGGATTTCCAAGAGTATTCTATATATGGCAATATAATCAGTTTATCATTTTAGTGCGGGGTTGCCAAGTTATATACAAAATTCTTCAAATTTTGGAAAAAACATGAGCTCGAAGAAGTTGTATTATCTTTCAGCTACTAACACTTGGAATAAAGTAATGAGACTGAGTTATAGGCAAATGTTAGACAAAGGCTCCTATATTAGCTAATATCGATATTTTATACAGGGCATTTTTTATAATACGATCATTTTTAGAAAGTTTAAACTTGATATTCTAAAATTTTTCAAATGGAATACCCTGTATTTTATTGTTCTATTTTATTCACATATCGGTTCACTTCAACTTTTATTAAGTATGTTCTATATTTAAAACTGTTAGTTTTTAAGATATAGCAACATTTTTGAAAAAACTGAATTTTTATTATTTTATAGAATACCACATATTAACTAATAAAATGAATTCAAAATGGAATGATAAATTATGAACTGACAAGTTGACACAATGTGACAGTTTTTTCCTTTTCGTGCGACTGAAAATAATAAAAATTAGGTTTTTTCAGAAATGTTGCTATATCTTAAAAACTAACAACTTTAGGTGTAGAACATACTAAATAAAAGTTGAAGTGGACTGATATGTGAATAAAATAGAACATACAAACCCTGTATTTTATTCCATTTGAAAAATTTTAGAAAATCAAGTTTGAACTTACTTAAAATGACCGTATTATAAAATATGCCCTGTATCAAATATCGATATTAGCTAATATAGGAGTCTTTGCCTAACATTTACTTATAACTATGTCAAATATTTTTGTTCCAAATGTCAGTAGTTGAAGGTTAATACAACTTCTTCGAGGACATGATTTTTCCAAAATTCGAAGAATTTTCTACATAACTTGGCAACCCCGCACTAAAATGTTAAACTGTTTATATTGCCATATGCAGAATTTTCTCAGAAATCCATATGTTTAAAAATATACAGAGTGTTCCATTTAAAAAATGTAATATTTGGCATGTCCCGTTTTTACTCATCGCCCGGTGTGTTTCAAATTAATTTTGTCCTATAGGTTTTTTTGATTCTGTACAACTTTTATATAAACTTTTTTCTGTATTATGAATAATAAGGTAGTTATTTTACTTTCTCACACTAATGGTCCACCCTGTATAATTCATATCGTTTCAATAAAAACTATTTTAACAAATCTGCAGTTCTTTCATTTTTTTTATGTGGAGGTAGAATAATTGTTTTAGACAACAATAACTTGCCATTTTTAAAAAAAATATTTAAAAACCAAGAAAAATGGAAAATTTACATAGGTATGTAAAAATGGAAACCAATGAGCAATGGCATAAAGGTAATATTTTATTTTTTATTTGGTATAGATACACTTAAATTCAGTTAAAAAATAAAACTTTTAATACATACGTATTCCTCAAACAAATCAATTTCTTCACCACTGCTATTCATGTTGAATATAGTTACCTATTATAAATAAATAAGTGGTTACTTTCTTCTGTGTTTCTTGATTTCAATCATGGAAATGCCACTAAGGTACTAAGGTACAATTTTCAACACCCATGAGCCTAATTGGTTCTCCTGACGTCCTGATGTCGAATGATAAAATGCATCTCATCGAGCAACTCATGGACAAACTATTACGCGCATGCGCACAATACAAAACTTCCTTCAAAATGCCTGGAAAATGCACCAAAATTACTCGAAATTCCAGAAAATGCCCTGAAATGCCTCGGCGAAACACCCCTCGTACTTTTCGCAATATTTGCAAAGTAGTCGTCGATTTTCCAAAACAACAGAAAAAATCATTTTTTTTGCACTTTTTCAAATTAAAGAAATTCTCAAATATACCAAAAGGCCTTTGAAGAAGAATCAAGTTTCCAAAACTCACCTTTCGTTCGCGGTACGATCATTAGTTCACGAGACATCCATAATAAAGAAAAAGTGACTTTTCACTCAGACGATATCTCAATAAAAATAAAAAAAAAAAACAAATTGAAGTTGAGGAATCAGGCTAAGTGACATGGGCAGTGTTGAAAAAAAAATTGTAAAAGTTTTTTGCCTTGCATTATTTCTTTTGATTGGACCGACAAATTTTTTCATCTCAAGATTTCAAAACTAGAATCTTCAAGCTTCAATATGCTTCTTTTTTTTTCGATACGACTATTATTCACGAAGTTACGGCCTTTCAAAAATTGGAAATTTTTCTGCTCCAGAAATTTTTTTGCTGAGTTTATTTTGTATATTTTTTTTTAATTTCAACCCTGTATAGCCGAGGACAAACGCAACAGTCCTCAATTTTTGACACACGGTAGTGTTACACCCTGTGTGAACGGAATTGAGTTCGCCAGTTTCCCTTTTATGCGCCTCTAAACGTAAAAACTCGACAAAACATCTCCATCGGCATCCGAAACTGCAGTAAACATGTACTAATACAATAAATCCTAATGGATTGAGATAGCGCTGGTAAGATGATAAATTGTGCCGATAAAATCCAAAATCATTTCTGTGAGTATATATCGGGTTGATTCCATCGAAGCCGAAACTTTTTTATTTAAGCTCCTCGGAAAAGTGAACATAAACAGATGGATAAATCAAAGTTTCACTATCGCGGCCACTTTTGATTTCCTAGTTTGTTTCTCGAGCCATTTCACGGTTATAGCTGGTAGATTGTTCCTAGGCGGCAGACAACGCTGTATGCTATTGTTTACTCCTGTCAGTTATAAATCGTATGTTTCAACTCCCTATTCACAGATATGCTGTTCGCGTCGGGTCAGAAACGTTCTTTCGGCGCGCCAGATAGTTTCCGAACGAAATTGTTCCCGATACACTGGGGACTGATCGAAAATAGTTCCAGGAACGTCAAATCACAAATGAACAGACTTGTCGACAGGACTTACTGAAACTTTCATCATCACGAGCGTTTCGAAACAAAAATACTCAGTTTAAGTTTCGGAACCTTTAAGAAATCGAAACATGGGCGAAGAAAAGATTTTATTGAGTCAACTAAATCACTTATTCGTATTTCGCTAACTAAATATTTATTTGGTGATAATAAGACATTCATTTGAATTGAGAATACTAAACATTTCTCAAACTAATTTGAACAGCTCAAATGAATTAAAATAATTGCTGTGCAAAAATAAATACGTATTTATTCCTTAAAAAGCGATTTTCCGAAAATTCAGACGACCAAACATTACGATATCTTGATTTGTTTGAAAGATACAACATTTTATACAGAATTTGAATATGATAATGATATTACATATCATTCTATTGCTTTCATTGAAAAAGTTTTTCAATATACTTGTGATACTTACAACAAAAATAACATTAATAGCGTTTTAAAAAATGTCAGTAATAAACATGTGTAATAAACTGCAGTTTTTCAGTAGCTATCAGGTAGTCGATATTCCATTATTCCATTATTGCCGCTGTTTTTTTGTTTATGAATTTAGTTACCAACAAGATTATTATGTTAGTTTAAATGACAAAAAGCACAATATTTCGTTAGATTAATTAGTTTTAAATACCCTTTGTTTTTTTAAGCCATATAACTGAATAAAAACCAACAAAGGCCCTTTGTAAACCAAAGAGTTTTGTTTACTTTTTTTTAGGCATCGGATAAAAGCTATAAAATAAATAGACCAGCAGCAAAGTCAGAAGTTATACAACTAACAATAAGTTAAACTAACTGATTGCTATTTAATTCTCAAGTAGTTCTGGATTTTTCAATTATTTTAATGTAAAATAATAGAGTACATTTTTTGGCGCCCAACTTGGAGCTGTTTGCGATTGCAAATTTTCCAACTAGAATCTCGTAAGTGCATGTTCAGATCTGAATATATTTTGTCTTTAAGTCACCTACCTTCCTAATGTTCTAAAAAATATAGCGGTAATTTCTCGGCTAAGTATACAATCGTATTAATAAATCCAGCTCATATTTACATTTAGAAAATTGCCTTTTCAATATTTTATCACTGGTATTCAAGCGCCTAAGGGCAATAGCTTTCAGACTGATATCGGCAGTTCTTTGGTGTCGGTTGATGAGATGCTGATGTGAATGGATATTAATTGCTTTCATAGAAAAATGATTCAAATTATTAACCACGCAAGGAGCTGTTTGTAAGACGAGATAGATATCGTCCAGTTTTTTAAATATTATTTTCCTTATGGAACTATATCGGCGTTGATTAATAGTGTTTAAGTCCTATATAGGAAATTATTAATCTTTTTCTTTTTTCTCCGAAGCTCAACGTGTCACTAATGAAGTAGTATACTGGCTATATTGCATTTTACTAGCGAAATATTGCAAATAAGTGGTTATAAAATAAAATTGAGGTTTACAAATTTAATCAATTATTTTTTTAGTATAACTAACATTGAGAATTGCTAGAGTTAAGAGGGAATGGCACGCTGTTTTTTACAACTGACGTTATTGAGATTTCTGACGCCGGTTCTGCAATTACCCCGTCCAACAAAAAAAAAAGTTACTTTACATGCGGCATATGGTTTCCTGTGTATTTTTGTCTCCTGAGCACGAATCCACAGTCTGTTTTGCCTCATCACCCTTCAGTTTGCCGTAAATCGCTGAATACCTTCAGAAAATCGCTAAAAATCTTCAGTAAAATGGAGAAATTTAAGAAGTGACGAGATCTTAACGTGCGACATATGTTTTTCGAAGTAATTTTCCATCATGAATCCGATTCCGAAGTCAGAATTACTCCATAACCCATCTAGTCTTTAAAAAATCGCTGCAGATCTTCAGGAAAAGGGCGAAATTTGAGAAGTGAGGAGATCTTGACATGCGGCATATGGTTTCCCGTGTATTTTTGCCTCCTGAACACGAATCCATAATCTGTTTTGCTCCATCACCCTTCCATTTTCCGTAAATCGCTGAATACCTTTAGAAAATCGCTAAAAATCTTCAGTAAAAGGGAGAAATTTAGGAAGTGACGAGATCTTCACACGTGACACATGTTTTTCGACATAATTTTAACTCCTGGATCCGAATCCGTTCTTAGAATTACTCCATAACCCTTAAGTCTTCAAAAAATCGCTGAAGATCTTCAGAAAAAGGGCGAAATTTAAGAAGTGACGAGATCTTGATATGCGGCATATGGTTTCCCGTGTATTTTTGTCTCTTGAACACGAATCCATAGTCTGTTTTGCTCCATCACCCTTCCATTTTCCGTAAATCGCTGAATACCTTCAGAAAATCGCTAAAAATCTTCAGTAAAAGGGAGAAATTTAGGAAGTGGCGAGATCTTGACATGCGAAACTTGATTTTCGACGTAATTTTCCATCCTGAATCCGATTCCGATGTCAGAAGTTATACAACTAACAATAAGTTAAACTAACTGATTGCTATTTAATTCTCAAGTAGTTCTGGATTTTTCAATTATTTTAATGTAAAATAAAAGAGTACATTTTTTGGCACCCAACTTGGAGCTGTTTGTGATTGCAAATTTTCCAACTAGAATCTTGTAGGTGCATGTTCATATCTGAATATATTTTGTCTTTAAGCCACCTACCTTGCTAATGTTCTAAAAAAATATAGCGGTAATTTCTCGGCTAAGTATACAATCGTATTAATAAATCCCTTGTTATTTTTTTAGTGTAATTTAAACCGACGATGTTAGCAGATGGTTGGCGGATGGTTATGCATAATTCAGCGGTAATTGGGCTGTAAACGTACGGCAGTGAGGAAACGAAAGCTAGTTCTTGATTTAGGGCGATTTGCCGAAATATAACTAGGCGGCTTCTGCATAGCCGTAGGGTGCCTACTGCTCGCGCTCGTGTAATGAGCTGTCGGCCGAAGTCCGCTTTGTTTTAAATCATTCCTTCATTTCGGATTCCATTAAATCGTAATTTAAATTTGCGCGGCACTGGATTTTAAATGCACAAAAACCCCGGATCCATAACTAACTGGATTGGGGATAGTCCAAGCCTAGAGATACGTAGCCACATACAATACCCAAAACCGATTTTAAATAATGACAATTCCTCGATTTATTTTGCTAATTTGGATCATAAATAACCGAGTACAAATACTACGACCTCGTTTATTTTCATTTCGTATACCCTGTGGAAGAAAAACAGTATAAATCATTACCGAAACGATAGTGACAGTTCTTTAATTCTATGATGCAATATGTCATACATAAATAAGACTAAATTCTATTATAATGAAGTAATATCCAACTGTAAATTAAAAATAGGAAGTAAAATTATAATTAGAAAATCCAGATATTAGTAATTACCGGTTCATAAATTAAAAAAGTTATTTTGGCAAAAGTTTTAATTGGTTTTTTGGTGTATAAATTACTTTTACAAGTATGTTTTTGCAAACGAAAAATCATCTAATTTGTTATAAATAGCTCAATCTGGCATTGACTGTTTGCACCCACTTCCTTCAATCCAGAGAGATGACGTCGAAATGATCGACGCCTTGACCGACGATGAAGATAACGAATACGACGACGATATCGGCTTCGAGGGCGTAGCCAGTGAAGAACAAGAAGAGAAGAATGATACCGACGAGAACTTAAATATTGGAATAGAATGTTAGTTATTAAAAAAATAGCCTACGTGTTTTATACAGGGTTAGTCAAAAGTATGGAAAACCCCAAAAATCTCACGGGAAAGCATTTCTATGATAAATGGTGAGGACAAACGTTTCAGCCTTGAGGTCAAGGTTAAGGTTCAAGTTCATATCAAGATCAAATCGGTTTTTTAAATGGCGACCCTCCTTTTCGACCCCCGAAATGGAAAGAGCAGAAAATTCTGCACCCGAATATGACATTGACCGTGACCTTAACTACGGAATCGGAGGGAGTGACAGTCTTTGAGGAGATACCTGAACCTTAGTGACCTTGATCTTGAGGTCAAGGTTGAAAGAACATGTCAAGGTCATATCTGTTTTTGGAGTAGCGACCCCTGATTTTTACCCTAGAAATAAGAGAGTGTAGAATGTTTATGATCTTAAACATGACCTTAAGGTCAATGGTCAAGAGCAGGTAGAGGTCAAGCGATTATTTCTGCTGTAATTTTTTATATTCGACGATGAAATAGAAGGTCATTAACGAGTACCATTAGGTACTCAAAGACTGTCAATCCCTCTGATTTCGTAGTTAAAAATAAAAAATTACAGTAAAAATCGCTGAACTGACTTTGACCATTGACCTTGAGGTCAGGGTCAATGTCATTTTCGAATGCAAAATTTTCTGCGCGTTCTGGGGTCAAAAAGGAGGGTCGCCATTAAAAAAAACCGACTCGATCTTGATATGACCTTGAACCTTAACCTTGGCCTCAAGGTTAAGGTTGCCATCGGATGTGCCGTGAGCTGATCCCTTTATCCTTACCATTTATCCCAAAAATGCTTTCCCGCTGAGATTTTTGGGAGTTTCCAAACTTTTGACTTACCCTGTAGGTATATAATTTTGGTAAAAAAGAATGTTTTTTTTTAATTGCACCTACATGAACTGGTATTATGTCAGATATCAAAGCAACATAGCAATATTACTGTCTCTCTAAAAGATACCTCTTTTTAGTTTCGTTTAAGGAAAAAATTATATTTAATTAAGTCTACAGGGCGTGTATAATCTAATCTATAAAAATTAAACTACAGCCTCCTAACGATATTTGTAATAGAAAAGTCTTATACGAAAAAGTTCTATTTTTGCGGGTTTTTTTTCGTAAATTAAAGGTTCAATTATGGATCAACATATTTTCTCTGGAACGGTCCTGTCCGTGTTCTGTACGATGAGTTACGTGCTGTAGACCAGCCGCGTAAACAAATCGTCGTTGAAAGATACTTCTCAATTTTTGGGGAATTTTTCAATGAAAAAGTACAAACTAAGGAAAATAGATATTAAAAAAACTGATATTTTCTTATAATATATAAATTAATAGTAATTACTATCTTAAATGCATTGTTGTTACTGCAAGAGTTCGCAAATAAAACCACATCGTAAGCATCTGTAGTTGCCAACTGCGTGCACTAAACAAACTGCATTAAAATATAGAACAAAATGAAATAAAACTTACCATTTCTAGAGAAAATGTTAAAATTGATCCCCATTAGCGCGGATACAGGCATGGCACCGACGCACCCAATTTTGGCGAATATTTTCCCAAATTCCCCTAATTGTGTCAGCAGCTTCAAGTATACGGTTTCGCAATTCTTTCACCGTAGCAATTGATGTATTGTAAACCAATGACTTTAAGTGACTCCAAAGATAAAAACCATTGATGTTAGATCAGGTGACCGAGGTGGACATGCCACAGGACCAAAGCGTCCAATCCATCGCTCAGGAAACATTTCATTCAAAAGTGTCGTTACTTCTCGAGTACTGTGTGGAGTAGTTCCATTTTGAAGATAAAACAAGCCTGCTCGAACTTGTAATGCCACATCGTCCAGTAATTCAGGCAACCGGTTTTTCGAAAAGTCAGCATATGTTGGCCCATTTAGTCGTCCTTCAAAGAAATAAGGACCCACAAGTACATTATGCCAGCCCAAACATTTACCGAGAACCGATGTTGAAAATGAGTTTCCCTAATTGCGTGAGGATTTTCATCAGTCCATTTGTGCATATTATTGAAATACACTTCATCACGGGTAAAAGTCGCCCCATCAGTTACACAAACATAGGCAGGAAAGTCTACTTGATTGGCACATTGCCGTAAAAACCATCTGCAAAAACGCATTCATTGATCACAACCCGGAGATAAAATCTGTTGCAGATGATGGGGGTGCAACACCTGGTGCCTTAAGATGCGATGTACGGTGTGAGATGAGGTTCCTACTTGCTGTGCGAGTCGTCGAGTACTAATTGTGGGGTCTTCGTCAAGATTTTCCAACACTGCATCTTCAACATTAAGGTTCACTTGCTGACCACGTCCTTCTCCTCGAGGAATAACACTCCCCATATCTCGCAGCCGCTGAACGCACTGTAGGATTGTATTTGCACAGGGGGGTGACGTTGTGGCCATCGTTCCCGGTACAACCTAGTCGCCGCGAGCGCATTTTCTCCGGCTGCACCATACACTAACACCATATCGACACGTTCGGAAATAGTAAATGCATTGTTTTCTCAGTTCATTTATGCACAAACTAAAAAATTAAGCAAAGTAAGAAATAAGAATCTCGTTTTTATTGTAATCGGCACGCTATTCTTAATAATAACACAGAGTCGGCCTTCATTTTCGTTGAATAAATTAATTTTAATATACAGAAAAAACGCGAAGATAGAACTTTTTCGTATCAGATTTTTGATATATTTGATTGTTATATTATCGTTATTATTTAATTCCGGCCTCTCTCTAACATTTCGTCTGAAGATTCTAGCAAACCAAACCGCATCTTTCTAGGTCGAGAAATAAAAAAGTTACGGGCTGTTCGCCAATGTCCAACATTTTTCTGAATTGTTTATTTCAAATTTCATATTTGACTAAGTTACTGCAGCCAGTATTCCTTAAAATCGATTTGTACCAAATTTAGTGATTTATTACTTATGACAAAATTAATATTAATCTTCCTTGCCATTTCCGTTTTTCTCTAATCGTCCAAGCAGCTAAGTGAATATTAAACTGCTTAATTAAACCAATTAAACGTCCCTTTTAAAATATGTAATTCGAATAAAGCAATAATTATTAAATTTGAACAGATTATAATATAACTGGGAGCAGTGCGGATAAAAACATTTTAACGAATAAGGAAATATAAACAAATTAAAAATGCATATACCTACCGTATTTATCGCAACAGATTGGTGACGCGGCAGTATGATAATTTCCTATTAATTTTCCATGGCGGATGTGGCCTTATTTAGCTGAAAACGCCTGCATAATAAAAACAGAAGATAAATTAACTCCGGCTCATATTTACATTTAGAAAATTGCCTTTTCAATATTTTATCACTGGTATTCAAGCGCATAAGGGCAATAGCTTTCAGACTGATATCGGCAGTTCTTTGGTGTCGGTTGACGAGATGCTGATGTGAATGGATATTAATTGCTTTCATAGAAAAATGATTCAAATTATTAACCACGCCAGGAGCTGTTTGTAAGACGAGATAGATATCGTCCAGTTTTTTAAATATTATTTTCCTTATGGAACTATATCGGCGTTGATTAATAGTGTCTCAGTCATTTATAGGAAATTATTAATCTTTTTCTTTTTTTCCGAAGCTCAACGTGTCACTAATGAAGTAATATACCCGCTATATTGCATTTTACTAGCGAAATATTGCAAATAAGTGGTTATAAAATAAAATTGAGGTTTACAAATTTAATCAATTATTTTTTTAGTATCACTAACATTGAGAATTGCTGGAGTTGAGAGGGAATGGCACGCTGTTTTTTACAACTGACGTTATTGAGATTTCTGACGCCGGTTCTGCAATTACACCGGCCAACAAAAAAAAAGTTACTTTACATGCGGCATTTGATTTCCTGTGTATTTTTGTCTCCTGAGCACGGGTCCATAGTCTGTTTCGCTCCATCACCCTTCAGTTTTCCGTAAATCGCTGAATACCTTCAGAACATCGCTAAAAATCTTCAGTAAAATGGAGAAATTTAGGAAGTAACGAGATCTTGACATGCGACACATGTTTTTCGACGTAATTTTCTATCCTGAATCCGATTCCGATATCAGAATTACTCCATAATCGTCTAGTCTTCAAAAAATCGCTGAAGATATTCAGAAAAAAGGCGGATTTTGAGAAGCGATGAGATCTTGACATGCGGCATATGGTTTCCTGTGTATTTTTGTTTCCTGAGCACGAATCCACAGTCTGTTTTGCCCCATCACCCTTCAGTTTTCCGTAAATCGCTGAATACCTTCAGAAAATCGCTAAAAATCTTCAGTAAAATGGAGAAATTTAAGAAGTGACGAGATCTTAACGTGCGACACATGCTTTTCGAAGTAATTTTCCATCATGAATCCGATTCCGATGTCAGAATTACTTCATAACCCATCTAGTCTTTAAAAAATCACTGCAGATCTTCAGGAAAAGGGCGAAATTTGAGAAGTGAGGAGATCTTGACATGCGGCATATGGTTTCCCGTGTATTTTTGCCTCCTGAACACGAATCCATAATCTGTTTTGCTCCATCACCCTTCCATTTTCCGTAAATCGCTGAATACCTTTAGAAAATCGCTAAAAATCTTCAGTAAAAGGGAGAAATTTAGGAAGTGACGAGATCTTCACACGTGACACATGTTTTTCGACATAATTTTAACTTCTGGATCCGAATCCGTTCTTAGAATTACTCCATAACCCTTAAGTCTTCAAAAAATCGCTGAAGATCTTCAGAAAAAGGGCGAAATTTAAGAAGTGACGAGATCTTGATATGCGGCATATGGTTTCCCGTGTATTTTTGTCTCTTGAACACGAATCCATAGTCTGTTTTGCTCCATCACCCTTCCATTTTCCGTAAATCGCTGAATACCTTCAGAAAATCGCTAAAAATCTTCAGTAAAAGGGAGAAATTTAGGAAGTGACGAGATCTTCACACGTGACACATGTTTTTCGACATAATTTTAACTTCTGGATCCGAATCCGTTCTTAGAATTACTCCATAACCCTTAAGTCTTCAAAAAATCGCTGAAGATCTTCAGAAAAAGGGCGAAATTTAAGAAGTGACGAGATCTTGATATGCGGCATATGGTTTCCCGTGTATTTTTGTCTCTTGAACACGAATCCATAGTCTGTTTTGCTCCATCACCCTTCCATTTTCCGTAAATCGCTGAATACCTTCAGAAAATCGCTAAAAATCTTCAGTAAAAGGGAGAAATTTAGGAAGTGACGAGATCTTCACACGTGACACATGTTTTTCGACATAATTTTAACTTCTGGATCCGAATCCGTTCTTAGAATTACTCCATAACCCTTAAGTCTTCAAAAAATCGCTGAAGATCTTCAGAAAAAGGGCGAAATTTAAGAAGTGACGAGATCTTGATATGCGGCATATGGTTTCCCGTGTATTTTTGTCTCTTGAACACGAATCCATAGTCTGTTTTGCTCCATCACCCTTCCATTTTCCGTAAATCGCTGAATACCTTCAGAAAATCGCTAAAAATCTTCAGTAAAAGGGAGAAATTTAGGAAGTGACGAGATCTTCACACGTGACACATGTTTTTCGACATAATTTTAACTTCTGGATCCGAATCCGTTCTTAGAATTACTCCATAACCCTTAAGTCTTCAAAAAATCGCTGAAGATCTTCAGAAAAAGGGCGAAATTTAAGAAGTGACGAGATCTTGATATGCGGCATATGGTTTCCCGTGTATTTTTGTCTCTTGAACACGAATCCATAGTCTGTTTTGCTCCATCACCCTTCCATTTTCCGTAAATCGCTGAATACCTTCAGAAAATCGCTAAAAATCTTCAGTAAAAAGGAGAAATTTAGGAAGTGACGAGATCTTGACATGCGACACATGTTTTTCGACGTAATTTTCCATCCTGAATCCGATTCCGATGTCAGAATTACTCCATAACCGTCTATTTTTCAAAAAATCGCGGAAGATCTTCAAAAAAAGGGCGAAATTTGAGAAGTGATGAGATTGTGAATATGGTTTACAGTGAGTAAGACGTGTTTAAGTTGCTCCTGCTTTCTGTATTGTTTGTTGTGTTTCTATGAAGCATCAAATCTTTTTTTCTGCTCATATTTCTTGTAAGGTGTTGATACACAAGTTGCATCAAAATGCCATTCTCTAAGCAGCAAGTTACCGAAATAAAGGACATTTTGGTTACAGTTATCACCGAAACCTTAACGCAAAACGAGGAATTAATGCAGAGTATAGCCACTGCTGTTGTGAAGCAAATAAAGAATGAAATAGAGGATAAGATAAAAGGTTTTGAAAAAACTGTAAGTGACCTGTCGAAAGAAAACACATTCCTACAACAAAAAGTAAACAAACTAGAGCAGCAGGAAAAAAGAAACAATTTAAGAATAATTGGGTTGGAAGATGCGAGGGGTAAAACCTTAAAGGATTCTTTTATCAATTTGATAAATAAAATGTATAAAATTGATTTGGAGTCTTCTAACTTGGAGTATATATTCCGTGCTAAAGGCAATAACAATAAAGGACCAGTAATAGTGAAATTTATCAACTACAGTGATAAACGTTTTTTGATGGAAAACAAAAGAAATTTAAAAAACTCTGGTTTATTTTTTGCCGACGATTTGACGACGGAAAATTTAACGTTATTCAAAAGGGCTAAGGAACGTTATGGTAATAATAAAGTATGGACCCTGGACGGAACTATTTTTTGTAATGATGGCAAGGAAAAAAGAAGAATTAACAGCGTGGAAGACATCAACTCGTTGTAAATTTTGCTTTGTTGCACGTTAACATTTATTTCCTTTATTTGTGGAGCGACTTATGTTATACTCTTCAATAGACTACATTGATTTTTGTTTTTTATGGTTTAGAATACGTAAATTCCTTGGTTAACTTCATTTTTTTTCTAGTTACTTAAGTGTAATAAATATCTTCGTTTTTTTTTACTATTTCGATTAACTCATATTAGTATTATCTATATTAAAGCTATGTCAGTATGACAAAGGCAAGTAATTTAACGTTTGCACATTTGAATGCACGCTCGTTAATAGCACACATAGGATTAATAAAAGAAATTATTTCCAACAAAAAATTTTCAGTTGTGGCTGTTTCGGAAACGTGGTTAAACACTAATATTTGTGATAGTACCGTTATATTGCAAAATTATAACATATACAGACAAGATCGTGATGGTAGCTGTGGAGGAGTTGCATTGTATGTGAATAACTCTTTGAAAAGTAAGAGGATTGTTACGGATAAGGTAGGTCAAACTGAGCAATTATGGGTGGAAATTTTACATGATCATTGCAAGTTAGCGGTATGTGCTCTTTACAAACCTCCACGATATAAGGTCTGTCAATTTCTTTCAGACCTGGATGAGTCTTTCAATTATATATTAACTAAATATGATTATATTTTATGTGGTGGAGACTTCAACATTGATTACTTAGATATTAATAGTTCACAAGTTAAAAAACTTACTGATATTCTTAATACATATGAACTTGATCAAATCATCGATCAACGTACACGGATCACTGCTAGTAGTTGTA
The DNA here is from genome assembly GCF_000390285.2 of Anoplophora glabripennis. Taxonomy (NCBI): domain Eukaryota; kingdom Metazoa; phylum Arthropoda; class Insecta; order Coleoptera; family Cerambycidae; genus Anoplophora; species Anoplophora glabripennis. The sequence goes on along the minus strand of NW_019417007.1, from coordinate 136,944 downwards.
CCTTATTAGATTACATTATTGTATCAAAATCTTTGAAAATCAAATCAACAAATGTTTATGAAATTTCTAAAATATCTGACCATAAGTTGGTATCATGTTCACTAAATTTTAGTATAGTAAAATCTGAACCTTTCATGTATACATTTCGCGATTTAAAAGATATTGATCAGGATAAACTATTAGAGGACTTTTGTGCACTACCAACTGCAAATATTTTTCAATTGGGGAATGTTGATGATAAAGTGGCCTTATTAAATAATCTAATCACTGAATTGTTTGACAAGCACGCCCCGGTAAAAACAGTTTTAATTAGTAAGAAAAAATCACCTTGGCTTACTGATACGATAAGACAGATGATTAAGTTAAGGGACAGAGCTTTAGTCAGATATAGGAAGTCTAAATTAACAACCCACTGGGATTATTATAAACAATTGCGCAATATAACAACTCTGCTCTGACAAAAGAAAAAAAGCTTATCTCGAATTTTCTATACGGACAAAAACTAGCAAAAATATTTGGCAAGATTTAAAAACTATGAATACGATTAACAAAAGAAAAATTCAGCAGGTTTCTAATGTAGATGACGTTAATGCCATCAATGATTTCTTTGTTAAGTCATGTAGAAGTGACTTTGTTGTTAATAGTGAGACTGTTGAGTATTATAAGCAACATACAAAACATGATATTGTCGAATTTTCTTTTAGTTTGGTAACAGAGAATGAAATATTTTTAGCGCTCAAATCTATTAAATCTACGGCGACGGGTGTTGATGGAATCGGTATTGGTTTACTTCTGCATTTGTGCCCTTATATTTTGCCTTTACTAAATCATATAATTAACTACTGCATTGAGTTTAGTGTATACCCTTCTCTATGGAAACTTTCTAAAGTAATACCGTTGCCTAAGACTAATACTGTAACAGATATGACAAGTCTCAGGCCAATTAGCATTTTACCAACTATGTCAAAAATTTTTGAATCTATTTTCAATCAACAGATAAGAAAACATTATTATTAATAATATACTACCGTCTAATCAGTCAGGTTTTAGAAAAGGCTATAGTACAACAAGTGCCTTACTAGATGTTGTGGATGATGTGGTGCGGTCATTTGATAACAATGAGTTAACCATTTTAGTTCTCCTGGATTACAGCAAGGCATTTGACCGCATTAATCACTCATTACTTTTAGCAGTTTTATATTATTTTGGTTTCTGTTTGAAATCTACAGAGTTGATGAAGCAATACGTTACTGGTAGGCGTCAAAAAGTTTGTATAAAGGATAAATCCTCAGATATGTTGCCAGTAGAACACGGTGTTCCACAAGGTTCAATTCTTGGCCCACTTTTATATATATTATATACTAGTGAGTTCCAAAAAGTTCTAAGTACATGTAAATCTCATTTTTACGCCGACGATACTCAGCTGTATTATTCTTTTAAAGAGGCTGATATTGAACATGCTTGTAGGTTAATTAGTCAGGACTTAGCGCACATTACTGAAATTTCGAACTCTTTCTGTTTGTCTATAAATGCCGCAAAATCCAAAGTTATGTTGCTTGGTAGAAAAAAAGCAAAGCAGAGATGTGCGGGAAGGGTTAACATAATTTCTAATAATGTTGTTCTTGAAGTAACGCAAGTAGCAAAAAATTTGGGTCTCTATATTGATTCGGACTTAAGATTCACAGAACATGTTAATCATATTATTCAAAAATCTTTTGGTAACTTAAAACTAATTTATTCTAATAGAGATATGTTTACCAAGAAAACAAAAACTTTACTTTGTGAATCTCTTCTTCTTTCTCATATTAATTACGCATCGGTGGTATATTATCCTTTTTTACGTCAAGTTGATGCCATGCGATTACAGAGATTGCAAAATAGTTGTATAAGATTAATTTGTGGAATTAGGAAGTATGACTCTGTATCGCCAGGTTTGAAAGAGGTCGGATGGCTGAATGTCAACAAAAGAATCCATTACTTTGCTTGCTCTTTTTATCATGATGTTTTATTAAATAAAACACCTCCTTACTTATACAATAAAATTACTTATAGAACTGATGTTCATAACTTAAATATTAGGCACAGAACTACTATCACTATTCCGAAACATACCACTTCTAAATTTCGCTCTGGATTCTCTTATCGTATAGCTGCAATTTATAATGCTATTCCCAATACTGTTAAAGAATTACCTAGTATAAAATTTAAGAAGCACATTAAGGCACTCCTCCTTGATGATAATCTGTAGATCTCCTTTGTCATACTGATTGAGTTATCCTATATTATTATATTGTATTTTAATTGACTGGTTACTGCTGTACCGTTCTAATGATTTATTTTTTACAATTTTTTTTGGGTTGTGTGGAAGAGCAGAGGTTTTCACTTGTGGGAAACCACTGAACACTGCCCTTTATAATGCAATTTCTGTATGTATTTTAATAATACTTCTTGTAGTATTCATTATAATAAAAACATTATTATTATTATTATTATTATTATTATCATGATATGCTGCATATGTTTTCGGACGAAAAACCATGTGTCATATATGAACATCTCGTTGCTTCTACAAATGTGCCATTTCTTAGATCTTCATCGATTTTTTGACGACTAGACGGTGATGGAGTAAATCTGAAATTGGATTCGGATTCAGAAGGTAACAATGCGTTCGAAAACATATGCCGCATGTCAAGATCTCGTCACTTCTCAAATTTCGCGTTTTTTTTTTTGAAGATCTTCAGCTATTTTTTGAAGACAAGAGGGTTGTGGAGTAATTCTGACAACGGATTCGGATCTAGGAGGTAAAATTACGTCGAAAAACATGTGTCACATGTCAAGATCTCGTTACTTCCTAAATTTCTCCATTTTACTGAAGATTTTTAGCGGTTTTCTGAAGGTATTCAGCGATTTACGGAAAACTGAAGGGTGATGGAGCAAAACAGACTATGAATTCGTGCTCAGGACACAAAAATACACAGGAAAACATATGCCGCATGTAAAGTTCACATAACTTTTTTTTTGTTGGTCGGTGTTATTAGTCGTACATTCGTTTAACCGCGCGGAAAAAATCAGTGCTTGCTGTCATTTCCTAACCTCGTCGCTGACATTTTAATTATCGTTTTTGTGTTACGTATCAATTTGAATGTTTCGTGGGTAATGATGATAATGGAAAACTACAAAAAACTGCGGAAAACGTGCCGGATGATCTCGACCACTGTCAAAATACATGGTTGTCTACGTGAAAATAAGTAGCTGTTCAAATTTAAAGCCCAATTTCAGAAACACCCAGAAGAAACCTTGTTGTAAATGTGTTATTAAAAGTACACCGATTTTAAAAAGTGTCCTAAATTTTGTCGGCGCGTATAAGTTCGGCGGCAGTTCTATGAAATTGAACGACGCTTATCTGATGTTTGGAGTGTTATCAAACAGCATGTTTGTAAAATCTTATCCATAATAACACAAGCAAATTAACATGGAGGCGCTGACTAAGTGGCTCTTGTCATTTGCATACATTTTGAAGATTTCCTAACTGAACAGCACACATTTCCGGCCCTTCAAGACTCCCTCTATAAACATTCCCGATTGCTGCTGGAAAAAGTGTTTTCCCCCTGATTAGCATAGCATCTCCGTTAAGACTGTGTATACAAGAGCTTGCTTTAGTGCAGTAAAATTGAACAAAATTACACGGGCTTAATTCTCGTGCGAGTATGACTCAGAAGCTTATATCCTGGCACGAAGTCGCGGGAGGAATAGAAGTTTACGAGGGTTGTCCAAAATGTAGAACCAAAACTATTTTCGCGATCAAATATGGATCTTCCAAGACTTCAAGGCAGCTCTAGTTGGAATATGGAAAAAGCCTTCAGATCTCATGTCTAGATGAAATAATTACAAACTACCCTCCAACGTTTTTCTCCCTGGGGGGAATGGAATGGAAACAGAATGGTCTTTTCACGGTAGATAGTTGTTTGTAGTATACGGAGACTGGATCAATGCAACATACACTCAAATTAGTAAAAAAATGCTGACAGCCAAACAGCTCTGAAAGTTCTTGGATTTCAAGAACAGACAGAAAATTCTACTACTGTTAAGAAATAACAAAGCTTTCCTGAATTGGGTGGATGAAAAAAACATTCAAATACTCATGAGGATTGTCAAGATTAGCTCATTCGAAGGCGTAGCACAGCTTTCCTGACTTGGGTGGGAGAAAAAATATTCGGATGTTCATAAGGATTGCTAAGATTAGCTGACTCGAAGGTGGTATTTTTTAGGAGACGCATCGAAAGAAGAGGAAAACTTACTGGAGTTGAAAACATTATGTCACATTCAAGCTGAGCTGATTGTGAGTGCGGGTTCTGCTTAGAGAGCTAGGAAATACAGGTAGAAGAACACTATACGACCGGACAAGTACAGTTCTAGCCTTTAGCTCACTCACAAGGAATATTTTTCCTTAAATATTTCTATTTCTCCAACTTAACAGAACTAGATTCTTTTATTTTACATTGGAGCGCTTTAAACACCAAGTATCCAACATTTCGTTTAAACTGTTTAAATATTTAACGTTTGATAACAATTTCCAATGGCATGGTCGATAATTCGAAATAATATAAAATTCACGCATTAATAGCGATATTATATTGAATGAAATGCGGTGAATAGTTGTTATAATTATTGTAATTAAATAAAATAATAGCATGGCCGGTTTTTTAATGAATGGCAAATTAATTGTACATTTGTGGTGGAATATATATCATGTTTATTTTTAAATACATATATAAATGACAATAATGTTCGTTAAACACGCGCCAGGCAATTTTGCGTTGACATTTTCATACTGAATTTTTTTAATTGTTAATTACATACAGCACACGCTGTTTGTTAATTCAGCGAAACTATTTCATTCCCATAAACACCACTGATTTATATCAGATAAATAATTACATATTCATTTACTTTGAAAGAATTTATTAAGTCCTCTGGCTATTTATATTTGTTGTGTGTATTGATCCCTGTCGTTTTGCTATCTGGTTAGAAGTCATTTTCCAAATCCCGGGTAGGTCTAAGCCCTTGTCTTGGTTGAAATTGTTGTGACTCTTCTGAATTTATCTTGGTTCTCTATGGCTAAAATCTCCTTTATTCTACTAGAATTTTACTTTGTCTGTTGCATGCTGGAAAGAATTGATTTTCGGACCCAAGTACTGTGGAGACACACAAAACCAACAACTTACCATAATTTCAGTGAATTTGATCGAGCTCACATTTTCATAGAGGCAGTGCGGTGTCCTTTAATACTTACGGCTCTTTGATTTTTTCCCTAGAACCTCCCGTTTTCCATTAACGATTCCTATTTTATGCAAAGCTATTCAAATTAGACGCGACAACTATGTTACCTCGGAAATTGTCATGTAAATGGCATCTACTATGAATGCTGGTTCAAGTACGGTTCTGCAATAGTCCTTTTCAATTGCCGCTGGTCAATTGCAGCAGAAGTAGTCTGATTACACGCTCAACGAAACTGTATCAAAGTTAATGGAAAATAACTGACCCGGAATTGCTTGGGAATTAATAAATATTTGACGGTATTGAATTAATCGTTTCGCTAACTACAGGGACTCGTATTAAAAAATAGTTTTCGCTCCGTGAAATTCGATTGAAAACCGAGATTCCGGAATCATTAAAAAAGAAATAGCCTCCTATCCACCCCGGAATTGCCAACTTGATCGTGATGGGTCAGTCACTCGGCGATCCGTAAATCGTATACAGAGTGTCCGCGTTCAAGTGGACACAAAGTCGTAGAATCTTTATTTTTTTGTTACCTTTGAACCTTTTTATACCGCCAAAAATTTGAGAAACGATATTAGTCATTTGTTTGTTGACAGCTACATTCTCTCAAAATGTTAGACTAGCTAGGCTAGTTGGATTGGGTTAGGTTAGGTTGGGTTGGGTTAGGTTAAGTTCAGTGCTATCGGGGGACCTGTTAGACATGCGCACGTTGGCGGAAGTTACAAGGAAAGAACAGGACAAGGTCACTCCGAGAGTCGGCACGAATAAAGAGAGAGGTCAGGTATATTGATGAACGGAGGAAATACAGATGCAGAGGGAGAGGACGGTAACATCACGGAGGAGGTACACCAGAGCAGTGGTACGAGCAGCAGGGGAGGAAGAAGAGTTAAGGGAGGAACATAGAGCGGAGAGAAGGAACCTCAATAAATTAATTCAGAGGAAGAAGGCTAGGAGATGGGACAGTCTCTGCGCCTAACCTAGACAACGATATCTGGGAGGATGGATTTAAAATTTTTATAAACTCTTGGTTGAAGAAGGGAAGAGGGCAGAGATCGCGGAGACTTTGTTCCCTACCACCGAGAAAGTGGCTTGGGAGGAGAACGGAAGGGGAGAAGAAGAAGAAATTGTAGAGTTCTCGATCCAGGAGCTGATAGTGGCTGCGAAGAGGCTGAATCCAAATAAGGCCCTAGGCGTCAATGGAGTGACACCGGAGGCAATTAAGGTTCTTACAAGAGAGAGGGGAGACCTCGTACTTAGGATATTAAACCGTTTTACTGAGGGAGAGACAGTTCCCTAAGGAGTGGAAGGTGGCAAGATTGGTCTTGGTACCGAAACCGGGTAGAGATCCAGCCGATGTGGGATGATTTAGATCTATGAGTTTATTAAACACACTGGCAAAATTATACGAGGCTCTCATATTGGCGAGATTCTTGGTAGAGATAGAATCGACAGGGCCTCTTAGCGAGTATCAGTACGGCTTTAGGAAAGGCAGATCGACTATAGAGGCACTCGAAGAAGTAGTAACAACAATCAGAGGTGCAGGGGAGACAAGTGGAAGGCACTTGCACTTCTGGACGTGAGGAACGCATTCAACACTGCAAGTTGGAAAATAATTGTATGCAATCTCAAGAGGAGGGAGGTCTGCAGACCTCTGGTAGCAATCATTTGCGACTACTTCAAGGACAGGTAGCTGGTGGTGGGACGAACACAGAAGAAAGACATTAACACGGGCGTTCCACAGGGGTCTGTTCTGGGCTTGACTCCGTGGAACGTACTCTAAGAGGAAGGTGGAGAGGACGCAGGAAGTGATAGGAGGATGGATGATTGAAAACGACCTATGTCTAGCTCCGCAGAAGACAGAGATCGTTGTATTTTGCGGAATGAAGAAGAAGAGGAGGGGACTTCCGGTTGGGGGATCTTTATATCGCCCCTTGTGAGGCTGTGAAATACTTGGGTCTGTATATAGATAAATATCTCTCCTTTGGGAGGCACATCCAAGAGACCTGCGCTAAGGCAGAGAGGGTGGCGGTAGCGATGGGTAGGATCCTACCAAATATAGGAGGACTTACAGCAAAGAAGAGGAAGGTGTTAGCCGGAGTCGTCGGGTCCATATTGCTGTACGCAGCGGCGGCGCCTAGCTGGCTGCCAGGCCTGAGAATCAAAAGTTATAAAACTAAGATTGCCCAGAGGAAGATGGCCTCGAGAGTCGCGTCTACTTATAGAACCTCATCTACCGAAGTATTGATGGTGGTGGCGGGAATGATCCCCATACATCTTATGGCCGAGGAGAGGAGGAGGACTTTTGAAGCTGAAGGGGAAATGGACATCATAAGAAAGAGGGAAAGGAGATGAACCTACCGTAGGTGGCAGGAGGAGTTCGACTTAAGAGAAAAGGGGAGGTGGACTAGGAGGCTAATTAAGAGAGTGGAGGCATGGACAGAGAGGCAGCACGGAGAGATAAATTATTTTGTCACCCAATTCCTGAAGGGACATGGTAGTTTCGGGACGTATTTTGGAGATCCATATTTGGCGCAATGAATTGTTAGAGAGAGAGAGAAAGAGAGAGGAATTTATGAGATCGTGAGCGAAGATAGGAATAAGCCAATCAGGCGCCCACTACCCCCCCCTCAAAAAAAAAAAAAGTTAGGTAACGTTTCGAAAGATTTTCTCCTTTCGTTTTCAACTATTTATACTTTTGACTAAAATGTCAAATGTAAGTTTTTATAACTTATTTGCTTATCTATTTTCATAGACAGACGAGATATACCGGGTGTCCCGGTAACCTTTCAACCTGCAGATGACCTTGGATTTCACCTTGGTCATAAGCTTCAATGTCAAACCAAGGTCGATTTCGAAATATGAAATGAAACACCATGATTTTACGTCGAATACGGGATAGGATATTGCTGGTATACAAAATAGGGTGTTTAATTTAATATTGACCATAATTTGACCTTGAAACTTAAAGTCAAGGGCAAATCCAACAACTACAACTTTTACCTGCACCTATTTTTGATATGACTCAATTCGGAAAAGTTATCGAGCGGATCTTTTTCCCGCTTAATAAATCTATTATTATTAGAAAAATCACGGCAATCCATATTTCAAGAAATATTGTACCAATCGTCTATTTTGAACTAACTTTCGAATGTTTTTGTTTCATTTAACTTGATGCAGTAATTTTTAATTACCAACTGACCAACGCAGAAATCTAGGATGTTACATGCGGTGGCACCAGGTTATCCCGTTGTAAATAACCGTATCTAAAAATCTGAAGTAAAACTCGCTTTGGCGAATAGTAGGGTGGCAAGAACAGTAGAAAGAGACAGAGATAAAGGGGGTAACAAAGCGTTTCACTGTCTGCTGGTTGTGTTGTAAAGAAATATGAAATCTCTCGGTAACCAAACGAAAATCAAATAGTGGAAAATCACAATGCAAGTGTGCTGTACTTGAATCGATGATTTTGCGTTATAGTACGAGCTGATCTGTCTTTGTTATAATTTTAACTATATTACTTACCTTTAGAGGCTGATCTGCGAAAATCGTGTAGTAATTAATACTATTTAATAACATGTCCAATTTTATTGTATTAAGTTTCTGATATGCATAAAAATTATCTGGGCCCAAATGATTATTAACTAAAATTTGAAGTGGGGTCTATTTTTAACCGGCACAAGCATTGTGCTTAAGAGCTTTCTGGTGTAATTATCGATTCTAACTAACTCTCCTGGAACTTAAAGGTTTTTGGCAACGATATTTCTTAATAACACTCTGAAAATCCATCATTACTAAAAGCGTATTTAAACATCGACGTCTATATTCATTTTTCTCTTTATTTTATTGGGAATGTAACATATAATTTCAATTTCTATAGTGTTTATTTTAAAAATTTGAATTGTTTACTGTTAGCGTCACTAGGTCAAATAAAATCAAGTTTTTTTATATCATAATTTTGGGCACAATATCGTGATAAAAAAATCATCGGTGTGGGAATTCGTTTTATTTGAAATAACATTGGATTTTTAATGATTGCCATGTGTTTTCCATTTGCTTACATTTGCGAAATGAGTAATTTTAGAATTAAATATTAGAAGTATTAGAAGAAACTAAATCGTAAATTTAATTAATTTACCTTTTTAAAGAAACAATATTCTACGGTGTAAGTTTACATTTAACTTCCTTACAAGAAGGTTTTCTTAATGAATTTGTTGTTTAATTATTGATTTTGCAAACACAAGTTCGTTTAATATAATTTAACTATTTCTATTTTCTAAGTGCAAAGTTGTACGTGGTTGTTTGTTTTACTAAATGTCTCCCGAAAAAACTTCGAATTTAACAACACGACTCAGACTCGGCTGTAAAAAATTACTAATATCCAATACTGCGTCCCATCTGTTCCTGCTTGATGAGGGTAAAAAGTAATGAATAAAATATTTCATGAGAAACTCGAAAATTTCGTCCCGAGCTGACGAATAAGTCTTATTTTTTTGGGGTTACTGTTCGCGTAACCGGGAGAAAGGCGAATAGTCAAAAAGGGTCTAGCGTAGCGACAAAATTACCAGCGCCCGTTGAACAAGGAAAACTTATTCATAAAATAAGGCGGGCTTATCGATTTTTATAAATCTGCTATATCTGTAGTGCAGTCATTTATTTTTATTTCTGGGTATAGAAAGAAAGGCATAAACCGTTGCCTTCCGATTGAGTTTTATATAGCGTATACAGTGATTTCACAATGTATTATGGACCTACGGCAGTTGACATGGCCATTACTTCAAAGGGCTTTATATCAGTACCCGTTTAACAGGGATCATCTAAAGCCAAGAAGGCGTGCTCTATTTTGAATGAACGTTCGACAAAATTAAATAGATCTCCTTTATTTACTTTTATATGACAAAAGAACATCTCATACATCGCTAAATTATTTCTTGTACGTCAGCAGAAAGCGTTATTAAAAACTGAATTAATACTATTATAAATACAGGGTATAACTTTGAATGGGGGCATATTTATACGGAGGCTACCTTTGACCTTTAGAAACGCGTACCACAAGTTTGTTTTTCAAGTTCCGTCGGCCTTTCCCGTTTGCCGAATTAACGTGGCCAGTTTTTTTACCCGTTTACTATCCCGCCATATACCAGGTGTGAAGTCAACTGGCAGTGGTGGTTTTTGAATGCTAACCTCCATTTCTCTTCGTAAGCATTCCGAACGGGATTGGAATCTTCTTAAATTTAAACTGTTCACTGTTTAATTCTGTGCTGTTTTGTTTATTTTGGATTAATTTAACTGTTGAAGTGGCTGAATAGGAAAAAAGAGTAGAAACATACTGTAATTTGTTCAGAATTTTATAACTATGTAATAATACCTGTTTAACTTTCCTAATTGCGTCTCTATCTACTTTGGAGTGGATAATGACAATTCCGCGTCGAAATAAACTCCAGGGTCTTTAATGGTATTGGATCTTTATGATATTTGAAAAGATTATAATTCTATTTAGAAACGTTCAACTGTTGTTGAAGAGTATAGAGTCACTTTTCATGAACAACTTAAGGTTGTCAACAAAAAATTGTTGTTCTTGTTCTATTATGAAAGACAAATCATTTATAAACAATAAAAACAACATTGGCCCAAGGTTCAATCCTTGCGGCACCTCAGATGTGGCTAAAATGTAGTTAGACTTGATGACTTATTTGTAAAGTAGAACAGTTCATTAACCAACTGCGTTAGCATGTAGATGCGACATTTGGCTCATTTGAAAGATACAAAAAAATAATTTCTGATGAGTTTGAGGGTCTTACATGCGCCTCTGCCTCCTATTGCGGAAGTATTTATCAAGTACACGCGTTCTAACATGTAATGGTAGTAAATTAACCGTAAGTCCATGAGACTTGTAGACCCGTTTGTACAATCCCCTTCAGTGTTAAAGGGCAACGAATGTGGAACATAAATATTGTTTAACCAGTTAAATTATTCCGGTAGTTCTTTACTTAAGGATACTCTAGTACAATATAAACTAGGGGATGAGGCTCATCTACGTACAACAGCGAAGTGCTGCTGGGAAACCCCCAATTTATTTTCATATTTCCATATGGGACATGTTGTATTTTCTTTTAATGACACCGTGTGTCTTTCATACGCATCTATTTTCGGATTGACGTCCAATTTTGTTACAAATTTGTCAAGCAGAAAGAAATCAATGATCGACAATTATTTTACAGAATTAAGTTACAACAAATGTAAAAATGTCCACCGTTATTGTCCATCCACAGCATTGAACATTTGTTTCATTCTTACAAGGATTTTCGGATTGTTTCCATTATTATTGGGGCATTCTTCATTCGTTCCCGTAGTTCATCAGTCGTATTAATTGAAGTGTTATATACCAGCTACTTCAAACGATCCCATACACAAAAGTCGCATGGATTAAAATATGGCGATCGAGAGGGCCATGCAATTAAACCATATCGACCAATCCACCGTCCAGGAAAGTACTGACAATCTATAATAAATCAACTATCATGGTAAGGAGCACCATCATCAAAGTACCACGGTCCATAAAAAAGACGGTCGAGTAATAGACAGAAATTATGGGCGTGGCTTATCTCATACTACGTCACAAAATTTCTAACCTGTAGGATTCATGTTTGTTTACATGCGACTTCACTAGTAATTTTGCATTTTTCCAAGTATTTAAGTAAATCTTTCATAGTTGATAATAGTTTTTAATATGTTGATGGTGTAGTGTCTAATATAAACTATTAATTTACCACGTAAAAATGCCAGCAGTGAGGTGTAGTGTTGCAATTTGCAATAATAATTTTTATAGTGCTAAACAAGAAAATTTAAAAACTTTATTTAATGTGTTTCCTAAGGATAAAAACTTAGAAAGATATGGGTGGAACGGTGCAAAAGACGCGATTTGTTTAATCATATAACTGGACATATTTGTACTACACATTTTGAAGACTCAAACTTTGAATGCGATCTTCAAGCAGATTTATTAAGTTTATCATCAAGAAAAAGACTTAAAGAAGACAGGTTAAATGTTAAATTTAACTGATTGCATTCACTTCAAAAGGACTCAATTTATTGTTATTGTTGTATAACAAATTGATGTAATTGTTAGATAAGCGATTGGAAATTTTAAGTATCTATCGAAATGTGATTTTAATATTTTTGTAAACTTGACAATTTTTCTTAAAATTAAATGTTATGTCAAAAGTTCTGTGCGATTAACTTTTCCTCTTCCTTTCCTTTTATTCCTCCATAGTCCATTTAACTCCGAACTCCGAAAAAAACTCTTTCAATGCTAAAAACTACTGTATAGGTAGTTTGCTTGTAAAAACTTAGGAATTTTTTAATTCGGAACATCAACTGTAAAACTGTAGTTGATAAGTACAAAAATAAATTATGTTGCAGCCTATTATAAAGTACTTTGGTAAGTTATTTGAAATTTAACTAAAGACAAAAGCAGATACAATAACATCATATAAACTGTACACAGTTTTTATTTTGGAGTCAAGAGAATATTAAGATAGGTCTAAATTGTTTATATATTCACTTCCCCTCTTCATTTTATTAGAGGTTATGGATATTAATACATATCTGTAATAAAATTAACATAAATTTTAGGTTAATTATGTAACCCAACGTCAAAAATGGTGACCGATCGTGATGTATATTCTAGACAATTTCACATTTCATCCTTTTATTTCCAAATTCCAATGTAAAGGTTCAGTTTGTATATAAAGGTAACATTTTAGACTCAAAATACCTGTTAATTAACCATAATCATAACTGATGCCTCTTATTTTCTTATGGGAAATGCAATGAGTTAGAAAGAGATGACGGTTGAACGAAGATAAACTGAGGTATTTGGTGACGTATTTGTTTTTTATTGGCTGATTGACTTATGCGGCGACCGTCTCTTTACGGACCGTGTCAAAGTACCACATGTTTTGATGAATATCATCCAGTAAATCGTTTAACACATTACTTGGAGAACGCCTACGACCCTCTAACCAATCAAGTATAACATAAGGCCCAATTCGTTTACTATTCTAGCCCAAAACTTAGTGAGTATCCTGTTAAAGAATGCTGAAGGTGATGATAATCCTGAGGCTGTCAGAACTGAACTTTTGTACATGGTATGGGTATAATCGCTCCAAACGCACTCTTTGATACACTGCTCTGTAAAATCAGTTTACGAGAGCTAGTTCCAAGATTATTTGCAATATTCTCCAAAAGCGAATATTCAATATTCGCAGTACGATTAGGTTGTTGTCAGTTCACCTTCAAAATATCCGTGATCCAGAAGTTTCTGAACAACATGAAGTTGTAGGGTTGTGGCGTTTAAAAAATCAGCCCATTGATCAATAGATAGTGCAATTATTGGATCACACATAGTTAAATATCATTGGAGTAACACTCCAAAAGCGATGGATTTTATCAACAAATCAAGAGAATCCAACTAGATTCAGGTGATATATGATCAAGGAAGCTTTGGAGCAACTTCACGGAAGGCTCATCCCAGAAGACAACGATAAGAATTTAATGATTTGATAAAAGAGTGCACCAAATGGACTTTTTTATCCTTTAGGGGTTAGTTTTATAAAGATGCCGAAGGAGCAACTATGGATTTATGTTCTCCACAGTTTTGGTTAATGTCTTCATAGTTCAGTTACTCAGGGTTTTTACCTCCGAATTCTTTATAACTGAACCGATTGACGTGAAATTTTGACTGAATGTGGGGAATACCTCAAGGAACAAAACTTATATAGTGCCGAAGTGTGCTTTTGCCCTGGGGGTGGTTCCCGCCCCTTCTTGGGGGTTGAAATTTTTAAGCCCAAAATAGCCTCAGGAATCGATATAGGAATCAATTTTAAGTAATACTTTCCGAGTAATTCGCCATTGAAAGTATTGATTTTTTACTGAAAAAGTGCTTGTTTTCGGACAGTTTTTTGCAAATAACTCTGAAACCATTGGATTTTACGAAAAGTTGTAATGAACAAAAAGAAAGGTAACAAAAACAACAAATCTAATGGCAGTATTTTGTTTTTTTCTAATTGCAATATAAACCGAGTTATGGATTTTTAAACATTATTATATGTTAACTAAAAACTAAATTGGAACCAGTTAAAGTTAAATAACGCCAAAACCATAAATATTAGGAAAAAAACTATTTGAACCTTTTTTAAAGTACTTTGAAAAACCTTTAAAATGAGCTGTTTTAAAAGTCTTTAGAATCACCATTAACGGAAATATGGTCGAAATAACATGATAGTCTTATTTTTTTTTAAAAAAAAAGTAATAAACAAATCAGTGCCTTTGGCGACAGAATTAAAATTAAATGCAATTCATTTACAACTACAATTCTTCACTTATGTTCTAATATGTTCTGGGTCTTTGGCTCACTTACAAAGCATGATTTCGAAAAAAAACTTAATTTGTAAAAATGTTAATTTCGATTTTTACGCTTTAACTTAAAAATTAAAGGGTGTACGAAAAAAATACAAGAGTAAAAAAAATAGGTTTATTTTTGCTAAATATTTTGTTTAATTTTTTTATTCCTCTAAAATTAATATGAATCGAGACATCGCCATTTTAAGTTATCATATGAATGAGAACCACCCTTTAGAACCACCCTTTTCGAGCCTTTTAAACCCTTCAGACTTAAAAAAGATCAACTCAACAGTTCACGTAGCCCTTACAATTCCCTTCAAAATGAGCCTTTATGCGATTAAAAATTTTAAAAAGTAAGGAAGTTATCGTCAATAAAATAAACACGTGTATAGGTGATAATTTTAGGAAAATTTAGGTCTAACAAAAATATTGAAGCATTTAGATCTTTTTTGTATATACACGTATTTAGTATGTGAATATTCGAATACACCAGTACTATACTATATTATAACTACTACATTATAATAAGGGAATAAATTTTTATTTAATACGAATGCATATTTAAAGTGTTTCTACTCTTTCAATAATATTTTTTCATTTTATTTTCGAAATAAGGGGTATTTTTCAAGTGTTGAAAAGTTGCAATCGATAAAAAAGATTTTTTAATCAAGAAATCAATTTTAATTTGATAAAAATGCATGATTAAAACGTTTCATGTTGAAAAATTGTTTTTATATTATTTTCATCCAAAGGGGTGGTTTTTAAAGGTTTTTCCGGGTTAAAAATTTGGGATACATTAAGTTTCATGTTAGATAGTACATGAAATTACTCATACTGCACAAATAAAAAAAAATTGTTTCCTTAAATTGTTTAATTTTTTTTTTTTTTTTTTTTTTCCAATAAGGGGTGGTTTTCACCCCTTAAGACCAAAAAGCACACCTAGCACATATATAAGTTTTGAAGTGGGGGTAAGATGAGCCTAATTCTAAATTTTCAGAAAAATTGATGCAGTTATAAAAAATTCGGAGGTATTACTATATTTTCAGCTACAGTAACTGGGCTATAAAGCCAATGTGTTGATTCATTTATGTACAGAAGGATTTCTGTACATAAATGGAATATATCCAGACATCGTTTTCATCCCTTAAACAAAAAGCATATGAAAATTCTATGGCTGTTGTTGAAATAAAATGATACAAATCATTTTTCAATCATTGTTATTTAAAATAATCTCTCCAATCAACTTCTTCTTCTGACAACTTATAGTCTGTTTAGAAATAAAAGAGAGTAATAAAAGCTTATTATGTATGCAAATCGTAAATAAATGTAGTACTGGTGCTTATATTCAATATTTTTATATTATGTATTATCCGTATAGATGAGGTGTACTTTTAAAAAAACTTTGTGTGACCGGGTTGTACTAAATTGTAGCAGGTAGCTAAAATTTAATCCCCGACAATCCGTCTTTGTCTATGCCGCTTCAATTTCTCGGTCCATTTCTCTTATAAGTAAACAATATAAAAACAGCATTTCAAAACATGAGGCTACTTTAAGCATCATAACCGGGTTAAGAGGGTTTTTAGTAATTCAAATAAAATTATTCAATATTATTATCAAAATATTTATTTAAATTTAATGAATAGACTTTTATTCCACACAAAAATATATGTATTTTGAAAATTCAAATTATGGTGAGTAAATGTAGTGTTGTATAAATGTACAATAAAGAAAATAAAAAAGTAGGTATATTAAAATTCATCCTCTGAATATTCTGATGAATTATCTTCGTCTCCTAGATTGATAACGATAGGTTCCACAGTAACGTCAATTAAATTATCGAGTTCCCACATTTTCTCCTCTTCTTTTTGTACATGATGTATACATCTTTGCCAGTTATCTGCAGTTACTCGTTCCAAGGAATTTTTTAACAAAATTTTCACGTCACTTAATTTAAACGTCGTATTATTTCGCGCTACATCTCCTTTTACCTGCGCCCAGACTAATTCGATTGGGTTAAGTTCACAGTGATAAGGTGGTAACCGTAGTACCGTTATTTGGCGATTTGTTGCCATTTCATCGATAACATATTTTTTCTGATCTTTATTAAGATTGACAAGTGTCAAAAGTTCCTTTTTCACCATATTTGTTTCAAAAGAAATGTTTTTTCCGGATAACCATTGAATTATATCGGCTTTCCTCCAAGCAGTCGTAGGCGTCCGCTCGGTCTGCCGTGAATGGTAACTGGCATTATCCATGACAATTACAGACCCCGGAGGAATAAGATCCAACATCTGTGTAAAATACTCTTCGAAAACATCTGCGTTCATGTCTTCGTGATAGTCACCTGTATTTTTAGATTCAAATAAAAGTAAACCGCCATCTACAAAACCACTGGCACTACCTATATGTGTCACTATTAATCTTCGCCCTTTACCTGAAGGTGCCTTGAACCCTGTTGAAAGTCCATCCAAAAATGCTTGTCGAAAACTTTTTACATTTTTATCTTGCCATACTTTTGTTACAGTATATCCCTCGTTGACCCAAGTTTCGTCTAGATAATAAATATTCCTCCCTTCGTCACGGAATTTTCTAATTGATCTTAAGTAGGATCTTCGCCAACAAATAATTTCATCTTTATCGATAAGAACTGACTTCCTGTTCTGCTTTTCCCAGCAAAAATTCAACTCTCGTAAGACGGCCCATAATTTGCTTCTACTGATTTTTGGCAAATCGTTGTCCTCTGAAAGTTCACTTAAAATTTTGTTTAGCGTTGGTATTTCTTTTTTAAAATAAAATGAGTGTACTTTTCTGCGAATGACATTTTTGAAGAAATCATCTATAACGACTTTTGACCTCCCTGTAGATGATTTTGGGGGATTTACAGTATCTTGTTCATTTTTTGTTTCCTTTAAAAGTCTGTAGATAGTGGATTTTCCAATCCCTGTCATTTTTGTTAGCATTAGTGTTACCCCGATAATTACCTGAGACGAAATATTACCACGCCCATGGCCGGTTCTTATCTCAGGGTTTTATTACTCTCTTTTATTTCCAAACAGACTATAGACGAATGCGACGAGAAACAGCAAAATGACTTTGTGACGCTGTAACCGCAAAGAATAACTTTTCTAGATTTTTGCCGTACTGCGGGGTAGACGGGGAGCACTTGGAAGTCGAAAGGAGCACTTTATCATGTCGAGCAAAAACTCCGCGAATATCGCACCCAGACAGTTACGTTAGCTTCGCAGTGATAAAGACTTTCTAGTGCCTATATTTAATTTATTATCATTACGTTATATTCATTAGTCAGCGTTATCTAACCTTCACACAGTGTGTACGGGCAAGCTGTTGTTGCGTGTAACACAGGGGCCGAGCAAGCTCCAATCCATCAAAGTCAAAAGAAATCGCAGTATTAAAATGAAACAATTTTACCCATTCTCAGAATTAACAGGCAAAACTTTGTTAGCGTGTTACGTTAACTGCAGCATTTCTACGCTTATTATAAATAAAAAATTATGCGTCGCACTGGAAGAACAGTTTGTTTGAATAAATAATATTATCGGCGTTTGTCGGATGTTTAAGTTAACCAAAAATCATAAGAATGAATAAAAATCAGTGAAAAATTAAAAACCTTTCAGGTATAGCCCATTTTCTTCCGGGTACCCTGTACATTAGAGAATAGAAGCTGATTGACTTTCTCTTTCCTTTTTTTGGAAAAGGTAAAGCTAAAGCTTGACTTAAAAATATCACTAACGCCTTGTGTCTCAAAAACAATTATCTTGTATCTTAAATTTGTGGTACCTTTTTCCGAAACGCCCTGTGTTTCTTGAAATTTATATAAAGAAGGATAAATTTCAAAACACATTTGAAATCGTGAGCTTTCCAAATCGAATCTTTTAATATATTCGATGTCCACACGATTTAACAAAATCAGTGAACTGTTCTTTCAGTGTAGAAGCCCTGTGTAGGTGCGGTAGCCAAGCTAATGAATATTAATTACTTGTTTCCTAGGCACCCTTCAAAATCTATCAAGTTACAACCTAATCTAATAAATGTATCTGCGACATCTAGGGGCACTGCTCCCTTGGCCATTATTTTAATTTTTTACCACGTGTTCATAAATTAAAATCGTTAAATATTTTTTGCGTATATTAATAAGCAAAAAAGTAAGGGTAGGTTTTTCACCGGCCACTACTGCTAGACATTATAATATTTGTAGTCAATTGCCAAATAACTAGTTAAAAGTGGCTTAGATTAGATTAGGTTAGACCAGGTTTCGTTTAATTATTGCATAATTTCGATCTATTGTTAAAAATTAAAACTACTGTGTATTTATGTATTTTATACAGTGTGTCCCAATTATGGAACAGGATTCATATTTTTTTCTGTTCAGATTTAAAAAAATCGCTGAAACAGATCAATTAGTAAATAAAAATTGTCATTTTTCTGCAATATTTTTTATTTTTTTGAGCCATGTTTGACAGACCTACAACATTCAGTTGGTCTTTTAATTTTTACTCGAAAATCAGGCTTTTTTCGGAAAACATAAGAGAGTAGTAATTTGTAGAAAATTGAAAGATGAATCCGAAAATATCATAATTGATGCAGTGGCGTACTATTTTATTTAAAAAAATAGCATCTAAATTCTGAGAAAAGGCCTCAGATTTTGGACCATGTTTACATAAATACATGTGCTCAATTTCAAATTATTTCACTCACCAGTTGCGCCCTAGATAAAAATTTTGTACGAAAGACTACCCTTAAAATTAACCAAAGAATACGAGGCTTCATTTTTGGTCACCGTTTGTGAATCACCCTGTATAAATAGATAGTCCTTCTAAAGTAGGTTATATATAGGGGCATAAAACAAGCGATAAGAATGTTCAAAAACATGCACAGTGGCAGAGTGGAGGGGGTGCTCAACCCCTTTCTTAAACAGAACTTCTACGCCAATGACTATTTTTTAAAAAAACTGTTAATTAATTTCATTATCTACATACAGTTTAACAAAAATAATGTCCCTTCTTCTGTTTCGAAATTCCTGTGCGTTTCCGAGTCATTTTGATTTTTAGTGTTTGATGTGGTATTAAATTAATTTATTGCTTATCAATTATCGGCTAAATATTTAATTCTTTCAACGAAACCTACCTAAATATGGTTTGTTAAGGATTTTAAAAAGCCGAAATCTCTTATTCTTTATCTCTTTCCAATGTAGTCAAAATAAATATTTGTTATATCAAGCTATACTCAAATACAAGACTTTTATAAGTTGAAATCTGTTACATTACATACATACAATACATTATTGTGCAGTTGCCAAAAAGTTTTAAGAAGTTGTTAATTAAATATTGTTATAAATTCAAAAAATTTCTCCATAAACATTAACATCAATGTTCATTCAATTTTTTTTTTTTGTAATTTAGTTGCAGTACATTAGTATTTACGCAGCACATAATAAATAAGGATTGTTAAAATTAGTGTACTAAACAGATTTCAACTTATAAAAGTCTTGTATTTGAGTATGGCTTGATATAACAAATATTTATTTTGACTACATTGGAAAGAGATAAAGAATAAGAGATTTCGGCTTTTTAGAATCCTTAACAAACCATATTTCGGTAGGTTTCGTTGAAAGAATTAAATATTTAGCCGATAATTGATAATAAATAAATTAATTTAGTACCACATCAAACACTAAAAATCAAAATAACTCGGAAACGCACAGGAATTTCGAAACAGAAGAAGGGACATTATTTTTGTTAAACTGTATGTAGATAATGAAAATAACAGTTTTTTTAAAAAATAGTCATTGGCGTAGAAGTTCTGTTTAAGAAAGGGGTTGAGCACCCCCTCCACTCCGCCACTGTGCAAGTTTTTGAACATTTTTATCGATTTTTTTATGCCCCTTAATTAATAGGCATTATCTCCCAAACATGAAAAAAATCTAAGCATTCGTTTATAAGTTATAATGAATATTCGAGAAAAAAAAATGTATTCAACACCCCGTATTTCGGAAACGAAGCCTTCTACGACATATGTTTATAGGAACTTTTCTTTTTAAAAATATGTATTCTATGTCCTGTTAAAGTTTGTCTACAAAAAACTGACTCACCATGTATAGAAAGGGAGATATACATACACCTGTATCCTGCACTTATATTCAGCACCGTGCTATGAAATCGTTAGCTTCAAAGCTCTATATCTTTAAACCTACTCATAGGATCGCTTTGGGCCCATGACAACTTTTGCTCAGGAAGGTGAGAGCTATATCATATTTCATTTTCAGCCATTTTGACCGAAAGCTATTTTCCATAAGGTTTGTGCGGGGTCCTTTATTTGAAAGATAACCCAACTTAAAAAATCACATAATTTTTACTGAAGAAGCAACTTTTTGCTTAAACGGAACCGTGAACGGGAAAAATACTAGGTTTTGGAGCCTAGAAAATCCGCATTGGATGCAAGAAAAACATACACAACGGCCGGAAAAAATGAATGTTTGGGCAGGAATAGTAGGAAGTCGCATACTGGGATCTTATTTCTTTGAGGACAATTTGACAGGCGACATTTATTTGGGTTTTTTGCGTTTTCAGCTGATTCCAGACCTGGAATTAATTTTTCCTAACCCTAATGAGCACGCTGGTGACGTCTGGTTGCAACAAGATGGTACCCCTCCACATTTTCGCCTCGATGTAAGAAATTACCTTAATGAAGTTTTTCCCAAATCGATGGACAGGCAGAAGAGAGCCACTTGAATGGTCACCACGCGTCCTCGACTTAACCCCACTAGATTTTTTTTGTGGCTTTATCTAAAAAGCAAAGTGTATGTGAACAGACCAGACACTATCGAAGGATTGAAAAATCGTATCAGAGAAGAAGTTCGAAACAAAGCACCAAATGTTATTCAAAATGTAACTGATAACTTTGAACACCGAATTGGGCATTGTGCAATGGTTAATGGGGACCACTTTGAACATTTGCTCTAATAAAATAAAAAAGTAGTACTAAATTATTGTTTTCAGTTAATTCCACCATTTTTTGACAACTATGACAAAAAAGTATATCGCTGAATTCGTCTTTAGAAGGGCTATCTATTTATGCTATAAAATATACAGGGTGTCCGGAAATACCGTTCGTATAATTCTAGGGGTGATTCTACATGTTATACTATGAAGAAAAGTTCATATGAACATAGGTCCGCAAATGCGTCATAAGGTTGCTATGGCGATTCAAAGATTGCACCGGGATATAGGTTTTATTTTATATCTCTGGAACCGTTTCAGATAGCCATCTGAATTTTGGCATATGAATTGAGTAGGTACTTTTCAGTGTTTTTACTAAATTATTATTTTAATCAGGGGCGTACCGACAGGGGAGGCCTCGATTTAATTTGTTCACATTTTTATTAAACGTCATATTTTTGCAGTTTTCTTTAGAAATTCTGATTCCGCGGTATAAATGACATAAAAAAGGTATTCTTGTAGAAAACCTGTCAGGTATTGTTAAATAGTGATAAAAAAGAAACGGTAAATGGAAAACAGATTTATAATTAAAAAAAAAAAGGGGGAACAATACAGAAACAAATAATACTAGTGACTTATTATTAAACCTGAATGTTACTTCTTTAGTTACAGCAAGTGTTGGAAGTGATGTCCATTCATTTCAATGCAACTGGCTAAACGATTTCTCATTGAACGTTTAACTCGTTGAAAAACACCTTGCATATTCCGTATTTCTTGGCAACAATGAATGACTCTTTGTTCCAGTTGTTGTACACTGTCAACAGGCACTGAATAAACTAAGTGTTTTAAATAACCCCATAGAAAATAGTCTAACGGATTAAGATCCGGCGAACGGGGAGGCCAAGCTACGGGTCCACCTCGTCCAATCCACCGATCTGGATAAGTCTGATTTAGATATTGTCGAACTAATAAACTGAAGTGGGCTGGAGCCCCATCGTGCATAAAAAATGTTTCTAATCTTAATCCATAAGGCAAATCTTCGAGCAAAACTGGTAAAGTGTTTTGTAGAAAATGTAAGTATGCGGGCCCATCTAAACGATGCGGCATAACATATGGTCCTAGTAACCTATTTCCTATAATACCTGCCCAAACATTAATGGAAAACTTATCTTGGAATCGAGCTTCGAAAATCGCGTGAGGATTTTCATCTGACCAAATATGATTGTTATGAAAATTTACCACTCCTTCACGCGTAAATCCTGCCTCGTCTGTAAACAAGACTTTATCGAGGAAATGACGGTCCTGATGGCATTTCATCTGCATCCACTGACAAAACTCCACTCTAGGCAAAAAATCCCGAGGTTTTAGCGCTTGAATTCTTTGCAAATGGTATGGATACAAAAGTTCCTCGTGTAAAATTTCCCATACAACACTTTTGGGAATATTCGTTTGTACTGAAATTCTTCTGGTGCTACTACCTGGATTAGCTTCAATCTGTTGTAGAACAATTTCCTCTGTCTGCGCCGTTCGGGTAGTACGGTTTCGTCCACAATCTCTCTTATTTGGCGTAAAATTACCAGTTTCTCTTAATCTCTGATGTAAACTGCTGAACAGTTTATCAGAAGGAAGCTGGCGATTTGGAAAAGTTTCTTGGTACAACCTCCGAGCTTCCAAAGCACAACCGTTTGCTTTGCCATACATGAAGTGCATGTCGGCCATTTCAGCAAAAGAGTATTCCGGCATTTTTTGAAAGACGAGAACAATGATTTTTTTCAATTACACTGTTATTAACACAATAATAATCGAATAAACTTTATTTTTAAACCTTATGTCAAATTCGTTTACCGTAACTACAGTAATTTGACCTTTTTCCATTTTCAACTTAGCACCGACATAAGCCTACTTTGATGTAGAAATTTTTATTATTGGGCGACCATGCATGCACTATTTTCTTTGGAGAGTATTTTCTCGAAAACGGCTAGCCTGACAGGTTTTCTACAAGAATACCTTTTTTATGTCATTTATACCGCGGAATCAGAATTTCTAAAGAAAACTGCAAAAATATGACGTTTAATAAAAATGTGAACAAATTAAATCGAGGCCTCCCCTGTCGGTACGCCCCTGATTAAAATAATAATTTAGTAAAAACACTGAAAAGTACCTACTATTAAAGGCAATTCATATGCCAAAATTCAGATGGCTATCTGAAACGGTTCCAGAGATATAAAATAAAACCTATATCCCGGTGCAATCTTTGAATCGCCATAGCAACCTTATGACGCATTTGCGGACCTATGTTCATATGAACTTTTCTTCATAGTTTAACATGTAGAATCACCCCTAGAATTATTCGAACTGTATTTCCGGACACCCTGTAGAGCGTCCTATTAAAAAAATGGTGGTAATGTTATAGGTCTGTCAAACATGGCTCAAAAAATAGAAAATATTTCAGAAAAGTTACAATTTCTATTTACTAATTGACCAACTTCAGCGATTTTTTTAAATTTCAACTAGAAAGGGAACCGGATTTACTTGAACAAGTAAAATAAAAATACCTATTCAGTTATTGCCGTGCAAAAATTCGTTAGTTACTGTGCAATATATTTATTAATACTTGCAATCGGAATTACTTATTTTGCAAATATAATTAAAATACTAAGCATTCAATTACAAGCCGTAGTAAAGACGATTTTACTACGACTCTAAAATTGTGGAATTTTAGTAGTAGGGTATACTTACAGAAGGAACCGGAAGAAGCCAGAAGAAGTGTACCTGTAACAAAAATCAGATAATAGGTTTCATTTTTTGAACTTGTTAAAAAGTAAAGCTTTGCAGGCAATTCATTACCGTAACGTTCACGTTCTGCTCAAACAGTCGTTTGCAGTTATTTTTCGTTGGCTGGAAACTGATGAATCCAAATGATTTAATTGACTAATTAATTATTTATGTCACCATATGAGCCCCAACAATATTCCTGACTAGTAATTTAATTGAACTGATTAAATTTTAAATTGTTGATTCGAATTCGGTGTTGACGTGTGCAGTTTGAACGTCACGTTCGGCATAGCCAATTGTTAATATTTTTACTTATTTAGTAGGTGAACTTGTTCTTTTCAAACAAATGGTGTGAACAAAATAAAAATACATTCTGTTTCGAATACAATTTTAGTTATATTTTTAAGTTGTATACATTTGTAAGATGATTGTACAATATACCCGCTTTTTCTTTTATTGTTTTTAACATATAGGGTGTCCTAAAAGTAACGCAGGATTTGAATTGTGCGCCATTTTCTTTCCGAAGGGTTGACAGCGTTTTGCAGGGTCACATGTTGTATGAAACACACTGCGGTTAGGGAGTCGAGATTGTGAAAATTCATTACAAGTGCGAATAGTGTGTAGCTGAGACTGTGCGCAAATTACGTGGAATTTTCGAACCGAATGAAACAACCGTAAAAAGATTAATTTGAACAAACAGGATCGGTGACAGACGATAAAATTCGGGTCATTGAAGAACGATCACTGTATACCCAAAGAGTGATAGTATGGTGTAGATTTTACCACAAACTATATAGCTTATCGCCACACACCGCGCTTTAAATGCTGGAAATTGGCAACCTAAAATGGATGCAGGGACTTGTTAGCCGGCATCCGGCAATAAAATTTAGCGTGGTAACTCTTCTACTCGGTAATATGAGGCACTTCTAGAGGTGGCTTTGCTGCCAAATAAATTTAATGCATTTAATTATGTAATTGAAGAGTTATATGGAACTTATCTTTTGTTTGGAAATGATATTTGTGTTAAATGCTAAATAAAATAAATCAAGTTAAAATTAAAACTATGAATTTACCTAATTAATTATTTATTTCAAAAAAATTTAAAAAATGTTGCAATTATTGACTAACTTTTTTGTTTTTCGACAGACGGACTTCGGACCTCTTCCATTCTACGCAGAACGGATAATCACAACCTGGGTGTAGGGAGATTTTTTAAATTATTTTCTCGATTCAACGCACCGTTTCCGAGTTATAAACACTTTTTTATTCTATGATGTCACTCACCGTTGCTTCCGATTTTTTTTTTCGACATGCGTACTTCGGACGTTTTTCACTCGATCGCCAATCAGAACCATGGGATATATTATGATATTTCGAGTCATTTCCGAAGTACAAGCAAATACTGTTTTTTTTCTTTCATATATTGTGACATCCCGCTCTGCCTCACCCACCGAGGGGAGATTTGTTTATATTTCCAGCCATTTACCAGCAAAAACGTTTTTTTTTCTCATACGTTGTGACGTCATAGCTCGATGACGAAGGCTAAAAAGGCCACGCGCTCCACCCCACGCTCCCTCCCTAGGTGTCCCGAAGATGCTGGGGAAGCCCCACAGACTTCTGAACACAGCAGAGAGAGACAGAGAGAGAAAAGCCCTCTATGTGGACATGGACAAAGTCACTCTATCTCTATCGCACACTATAACTCTATCACTCTCGCACACAATCAAACGAAAAGGACAGAAACGAAACTTAATTTAAAAATACATGGGATATATCATTATCAGAATAACCCATTTTAATTAAAAAAAAAAATTAAAAATGGGTTATTGTTAGAAAAATAAAATGTAATTAAACTGTAGTATTCAAATAACAATAATATGCAAAAGTTCTTCCGGAATATCGGCAAATTTATTTTGGAGGATGAATCCCATCAACGCAATAAATAGTAAATTAAAGCATATTTTCAACTGTATCCTCACAATTACTAGCATGTTGAAAATTTGCAAAAATTGTTGGTTTAATGTTAGTTCGTTTTTAGGTATTCTCCTTATGTTGTTGTAAAGGTTAGTTATAAAAATCGTTGTTTGTTATTTCAATAAGGATGAATTTTAATTCTTTTAATTATTTTTTTTTTACTTTAAGCCATCCAATTTTGATGTCAAAAGAAATAAAGGAATAGTCGTACATTTGTATTTAAAGTTTTTTTCTATTTTTAATTATTAAACCTATAAGTGGATGTCAAAATACAAAAAAAACCTGTACCTACATTCCGCGACGTACTAATAACCCACCTTGTATATTAAATAAATTTATCGTCATCATCAAATATTAAAAAAATTATATTACAAGCTGTTTAAAAAATCATTACGAATTTTGTTTATTTGGAAATATATTTTCTGCAGTATTCAATAGCAAAAAATGAAAAGAGTAGCTAATTAACGAAATTATGATTAAATAACCTAACTGTGACACCGCTGCAGAATATCGTATGAAACTACATAGATATTCGTTGATTCTTTAAAACATTTTTATCGATACCTACATCATACATTTAAGTAAATACAGTAACGCAAAAAACAGATATTGATAAAAAAGTGTACAAAATAAATCCGTAACTACGCTTGGCAACATTGCCAAAGTGTTGTTTATATGTTGTTAGGATGCGCGTAGGAATGCGGGCCGCTGCTTTTGATTCTTCCTAAAGTTCTGCTGGTGGACAATTCGGAAATTTAAAACTGCTATCTTGTCTGTGATTTTACGCTGGTGAGGTGATTGGTCCGTTCTGTTTTGAAAATGAGGCTGGAAACGTAGTGACTGTCAATGGAGAACAATATGAAGAGATGCCATTGAACTTTTTGTGGCCTCATTTGAATGGCATGGATTTGGATGACATACGGCAGGTGAAACTATCCACTTGTTACGACAAATTTAATGGAAGACTCATCTCACGTAACAGTGGATGTTGGATATTTAAGGAAAAAGAAAAAAGTAAATAAGATAGATAGATACAAATATAAACGTATTGGATTTAATTAGAATGAATGAAATATGAGTCTTTTCAGTCTCGTATAAGCTAAACTCAGACAATCGACGTCTATCTCCGTCAAGTCAAAGACGACTCAGTATTAATGCGAAAAGAATTTCGTACATAAATAACAATGCAGCCTTATTATTATGATTTGTATGCGCAATTTGGGATAAAATGCACTAATATTTTTCTGATTTATAAGCTTGCATGCGACTTAGCTGAAAACCTTAAGTAGCGCATTTTATCATCTCCGCTGCAAGATTTACCCAATAATTTACAAAATAGCGCAAAACGAAACCGGCTAAACCAATTTCCGTTATAATTAGATGGATTAAAATTCAGTAAGTGTGAATTTATTATACTTAGTAGTTTCAGCTAGGTAAATTAACATCAGATAGGCGTGGAGGAATATTAAAATCGTTCCGGCAAATTAAGTTGAAGATAATGAACCAGATATGTAGAAGTAAAGGAAAACAAGATAAGCCATGTTCGCCGGAATTAAAAAGGAAACTGGAAATTTTATCCACCAGGTACGTGCCGTGCCGCCAGCGGCAACAATAACGATAAAATTTCGTTCCGATTATCTGTCATCATAATTTCATTTTGCCCTTCAAGAAATTAGAAACTATCAGTAGGCTTGGCTTACTTTGTTTACTTCTCGATTAAATACAGGTTTAAAAATACAAGCGACACTAAGAAGACAACAGAAACACCTTTTTCTCATATTATTATTTTATTTTTTCTATTTTTAGATTTATGAGAAAATGTCATTTTTACGTGAGTCACAAGTGGGATTAAAGTACCTAAGTGATATGAACAATATCTCTTAGATAGACTTAGACTTTTCGATATTAAAGAATAATTGGATACTTTGAAATGGTCACTTTGATAATGCTTCAATTTTAAATTCGGCTTTTAATTTAGCGAGTTACAGGAAATCAGTTTTTATTTTTTTGCTAGAAAACGGCAGCAGATACGAAAACATTGCAAGAGACAAAAAAGTTTCTAAACTGAACAAGGAATTAACCGCTTAATCTAGAAAAGACCAGTGGCATACCGGAAGAAAGTTTGGGGAGTTGAAAGTAGGCCCGACCCCAGAAAAAGCATCACCTTGTAGATCGTGACGACTATTAGGCAGAGCTAGTGATGCAGGTAATTTAAGTTAGCCTACGTCCCAAATTTGAGCTACATCTCAAAATTTGTGGGAGATACAAAGAAAAAACATAAAATTTAAGTATTTACGGACATACAGGGTGTCTCACGGTGACGGCCCATTAGAATTATTTCAGACTATTTCGATTTGAATTTTGAAAATTTGGAAACCGGGTTTTCGGGCATGCCCTTCTCAACTAAAATAATGGCGTCCACGTACCATTTGCGGTTATTCCGGAAATCGCCATCAACTTGCTTATTTTAAATGGAACACCCTATATATTATTGCAATTTTGGATTCTACGTGTTATTTTAAGTGGACTTTTATGAAGTTTCCCTATTCCTTAAATTAACCGTTTTCGAGATATTTTATTTTTTTTTTAAAAATGAGGAGAACCAGTGACTAACTTCAAACCATGTGTTTTTTTATAGTAAGAAAGATAAAGCAACAATATTTATAGGGGGGATAGCTAGACCGCAAAGCTTCAAATCCATACTTTCAAAGTGGCTTAATAGTCCAGTCGGCAGAGGCCGAAAAGTTACTGTTGGTGAAATTTCTTTGATAACTCGGAAATACTACACAGGAATACTTTAAATGATGAGTACAATAACAGGCTAATTCTCTGAGAAAGTATTTTATCAGGAAAAAAGTTATTAACAATTTAATCGCGAAAACATTTTTTTTAGTAATTTTCTTTAAATAACTCAGCGGAATGACTTTGTACGAAAAAATGCCTAGGACATGATTTTGTTCGTAATAAAAATAACTACAAAATGGCGGTGGTCCGATTACGAAATTTGCAATAACAAAGCATTGAGATTGAAAAAACAGTATAAAACGTCAATTTTTTAAAGTTGCTGTAAAAATGTCAATTATAAACAAAAAGTGATAAAACTTTCGAAAACTATAGTTCAATATATATACAATAATGTCGCTACAGCCGAAAATCAGGAGACCAAAACTTTTTGTTCTATAAGGTTTTATACATCCATCGGCATCTGAAACTCGAAACTTTGCCAAATTTGTTTGAAGTTTTGCTGACACTTGAAATTTNCCTTGGATGAAAATATCAGATTTTTAAGATAACTGGTGTCCTTGCTAAAGATATTTCAATAATTTTTTTTTGTATGAGATGAGCCGCTATGAATTTGAATTTATATTTTTACTTATTTTCACCGCTATAGATTTTGAGAAATACATACTTTTTGAGACGTCAATTTTACTTTTACAAATAAACCGTTTTTTTTTATTTTTTAAAAAATATATATGTATATTTATAAAATATTCCATCACGGTAGATTAACCAGCACAATTACCTACAATTAAAAAAAAAATTATTTTCATCGTTTAGATCCTTAGCTACTTAACATTTTGCGCCTGTTAGCTGTAGTCGTACATTATTCAACATATCGACATAAAACAAAATGGTACATGTGGGGTAAATCTTTAACTTTTCATTTTCAAGCGCGAGCTCCGCTCTTCAGCGGTTGCATACTATTAGAAATATGCAACAGTAAATTTAAACAATTGCTTACTTAAAGTTAAAGGTTTACCCCACACGTACGTTTTTGTTTTATGTTGAATAATGTACGAGTATGGCTAACGGGCGCAAAATGTTAAGTAGCTTAGGATCTAAACGATGAAAATATATATATTTTTTTAAATTGTAGGTCATTGTGCTGGCTAATCTACCGTAATGGAATATTTTATAGATATACATAAATATACGTCCAAAAATTAAAAAAACGGTGACGTATAAAACCTTACCAAAACTGCAAAAATGAAAATACTTGAATTTTGCAGATTGATTTTGGTTTCTGCATATTTACACTATATGTGTACCAAATTTCAAGTGTCAGCAAAGTTTCGAGTTTCAGATGCCGATGAATGTATAACACCTTATAGAACAAAAAGTTTTGCTCGCCTGCTTTTCCGCTTTAGCGTCATTATTGTATATATATTGAACTNCGGAAGACCTCACTGGCCAATTCCACGGTCCTAGGCGTCTCATCCATCTATCTTCAAACATTTCAGTCAGCTGTTGATCGATTTGATTGTGACAGTGAGGTAGAGCCCCGTATAATTAAAACCAACACTTCCTTAGTTGGTCTAAAGGTATATTATCTAGAAAATCTACCACAACCGTTTGCAAAATATTGAGATATCTGTCAGCATTTAAATTTTCTGCGTAGATATATTAAGAAATTTTTTAATTATTAGACAAAAAGCATTTACGCTAAAAGTTTCTTTCTCGGATAACATGAGGATTTTCAGATGACCACAAATGAGTATTATGTCTATTAAAAATACTTTCTCTGGTAAATTTTGACTCGTCTGTCCATAAAATATGTTGCAAAAATTTATAGATCTTCTTGGTATCGCACTAGCATCGCTTCACTAAATTGTACACGTTGCACGGCGTCACCCGGATGGAGAGCAGAAAGTAGCTTAAATTTGTATGGATGCATATCATTAGTTCTTAGCATCCTGTGAATGGACGCTCGTGAAATGCCTAAATCATACTCTGCGGCACGAGTTGAGGGTTCTGGCTGAACATTAAAATAGGCTAGCACATTTATTACATTATCTTCATTTGAAGTTATTGGTTTTGGTAAAATTCTTTCTGCACAAATTCGACCATACTCTAGTTGATTTGCTAAAATTCTTCTTAACTTTTTTCTGCT
>NW_019417007.1:79780-102017 GCF_000390285.2 Anoplophora glabripennis | reverse complement strand
TTTTTTTGAAAAAAATTAAATATCTCGAAAACGGTTAATTTTAGGAATAGGGAAACTTCATAAAAGTCCATCTAAAATAACACGTATAATCCAAAATTGCAATAATATATAGGGTGTTCCATCTAAAATAAGCAAGTTGATGGTGACTTCCGGTATAACCGAAAGTGGTACGTGGACGCCATTATTTTAGAGAAGGGCATGGCTGAAAACCCGGTATTCCAAATTTTCCAAAATTCAAATCGAAGTAGTCTATGAAATAATTCTAATGGGCCGTTACCGTGACACACCCTGTATGTTTATATGAACTTTTTAACTTTAAAGCATGCGCAGATTTACCTCCTAAATAAAGACCTACTATTATGAAACACCTTGTATACAAGGCGATTATTGAATTTTCACTAACCTTGTATTGTGCTCATTATCAAGGAAAAAAGTCTCATAGATTTAACATCATAAACAAAAACCATAAAGTGTTGTAACGCTAACGTTTTATCACACAAAATAAAGTATCTCGGCGAATCTAATGCTGGAAATGAATTAAATCTTTTTCATTGTAATAGATAGAGACGGATCCGATTGCATGTCGGAGAGATAAAAGTAATATCCGGTGAAGAAAAGATTAATTTTCCCGCAGAACTGGAAAAATAATCATAATAGACATACATTAGTTTTATTTCTGGTTTGGCAGCTTGCACTCTCGTGATTTTTTTCTAATTACGGGGCAGATTGTGTACACGCGGTGAGCTTGATGGCATTTTGAAGGTCTTCCGGAGCTAATAAAGGCGCTCCGGATAGACGGCGGATGCGAAATCACGAAAAATATGACTACCATTTCTTGCACCCCGATATCGACCCGCTTAGCGCGTCCCGTGCCGTGAAAAATTAAATGAAATCGTTGGAACTGCAAGCGTGAAATTTTACCGAGGACGCTATATTTCAAAATGTTTATTTGTATAAAGCCAAAAATTCCTTTGAGCGTATCCCTCTGATAGTGTTGTATAGAGATAATATCGTTTTCAAATAAATAATAAGCAGAACGCAAAAATATTTTCGTAATACATACAAAACTTATATTAATTATACTGGAGAATTGCAATTAAATTTTGTTCTATAATCTATTAAATCAATAGCTTGGTTGAATATCCTTATTCATTTCTTTCTGTCCTTTGCCTTTTCTTCCACCTGACAAGTTCCAGATGTATGTCTTTCTCTACCTCTATTTTCCATCTTGTTTCCGGTCGTCATCTCCTCTTCTTACCTCCAATTGTTCTAGGCATTACCATTTTTGATGTCCTTCTGACATTCTTTCAATATGTCCTAATAGACCAGGAAATCTAGTCCGAAAATGACCATTTCATGCATAATTCTTCGGTCAGGCTGATTTTTTTGTGAGCAGATAGTAAAAATAGTGTAGAGTAATATGTACCCTATCCGCACGCTGAATAAGGCGGGCGACACTGTTTAAAAGTTGATCAAACATTAGAAATTCGCGTTTTTCCACGTGCGGATACGGTACATATTATTCTACACTATTTTTACTATCTACTCACAAAAAATCAGCCTGACCGAAGAATTATGCATGCATAGAGGGTGACCAAATGAAAACGAAACAGAGCCATTTTCAGAAACTGCGTCAAGATTGCAGAAAAACGCTCAGACCCGTCGATTTTAGATTAAAGGGGGACATTCTTTGCTGGTATTTTTGACTCCGCCACTTTCACCCCCAAGCAAGGGTAAGCATCACCCCAAAATATTTAAATGGCATTGGGGGCTGAATAATATTTCTTTTGAAAGCTCTTACAATTCTCTTTACAACAGACTTTAAATTTTATAATTCCGCCCAATACTTTGAAAAAAATTTACATTTTAAAATTTAAATTATGTTTAGTTGCTTACTTACTACTTAGTTGATTAAATGTTCAAACTGATGACCGCCCGCTTCCATACAAGAATAAAGATTTTGTTCGAAACGTTCGCGCACATTCCGAAGCATTTCCGGAGTGATTCGACGGCATTCGTCGACGATTCTTTGACGCAAATCTTCCAGCGACGCTGGCTGTGTTTTATAGATTTTACTTTTTAGGTATCCCCACAAAAAGAAATCAAGGGGCGATAAATCCGGTGATCGTGGAGGCCACTCAATGCTGCCTCTTCTCCCAATCCAATTCCGTAGAAAACGTTGGTCCAAATACTGACGGACAATTAACGCATAATGCGGAGGAGCACCGTCCTGTTGAAAAATCAAATGATCTTCATCATACTCTGGAACATTTTCAATAATATCAGTCAAGGCAGGGTCAATAGCGTCTTCCAGTAATTGCAAATACATTTGGCCAGTCAAATTACCAGGTAGAAAAAAAGGACCCACCAGCCGGTCACCGAAAATTCCAGCCCATACATTTAATTTTTCCGGTTGCTGTGTATGCACCTCGTGAAAAACTCTTGGGTTTGAATCGGACCAATAGCGGCAATTGTGACGATTTACCGTCCCGTTCAAGAAAAAACTGCATTCATCAGAAAAACAGATGTTAAAAAGGAACTGTGGATCGTTCCCTGCTCGCTCACTCATTATTTCGCAAAATTGCAAACGGCGGTCATAATCATCCTCATGAAGTTCCTGGACTAAATGTATTTTGTATGGATGGAATTTATTCTTCTTCAAAATGGTTTGTATGCTAGTTCGATTGATCCCAGACACAGATGCCAGCTGCCTCGTACTTAATGTAGGATCAAGATGAACTTGTCCCAAAACTGCAACTTCACTAGCTTCATTAACTATAGGTTTTTCAATTTCTCGTTTTTTATTGGCTACGTTCCCTGTCTCTTGAAATTTTTTTACTAACTCTAGAACATACTTCCTCCTGACATGTCGATCTTGATGTTGTTCATTAAATAGCTGAGCTGTTCTATTCGCACATTTATTGTTCATAAAGTAAAGCAAAATGATCTACCTTTTCCGCAATGGAAAAAACCACAGTGTTTAATTTTCAAAAACACAATTAAATAAACTACCAACCAACGCTTCCAAATAATACTAGAAATTAATTTGGAATCCACTAATTTTACGTTCATTGTGTGTGTAGCATTCATTTCTGTTTTTTTTTCGAAAATGATAACAAATCGCCAAAAACCAATGTAACGCAAGAAATACTAAATTTATACCATTGGCGTACTTAACTCGAATGATTGACATTTTTACCGGCACTAATTGTTTGTACATAAGTTTCAACTTTAAAATCAAAATTCTTAATAGGTATTGGGCGGAATTATAGAATTTAAAGTCTGTTCTAAAGAGAATTGTAAGAGCTTTCAAAAGAAATATTACTCAACCCCCAATGCCATTTAAATATTTTGGGGTGATGCTTACTGTTGCTTGGGGGGTGAAAGTGGCGGAGTCAAGAATACAGGCAAATAATGTCTCCCTTTAATCTAAAATCGAAGTTCCTGAAAATGGCTCTGTTTCGTTTTCATTTGGCCACCCTGCATTTCCTGGTCTATATCCACCTTAATCTTTGAGCTTTCATCACACCTTTGCCTCTTTATATAACCTTTTTATTTCCTCGTTTGTTCTTTTGCCCTATCCTTCATCTGTGCAATTATTTAATCTCTTCTTTGTTTGGCTCTAGCACCATTTTACATTCTTCCATATTGTCAGTGCGTTCTTCAATTTCCGCTTCGTTGATTACACTCCATTTAAAACTCTCCAAAATATTCTTTCCACCTCTTCAATATCTCATCTTCTCCTGCAACTATCTTTCCATTTTTGTCTTTATAAAATATTGGACTTGGTTCATATATTCTTTTCTCTTTCCTCACTCCTTGGTAGAGGTTTCTGATGTTGTTATTTCTATAACCCTTTTTTTATTTTCTTGTTTCTTAGTACCATTATAGCTTTCCTGTTCCATCTTTTGTCCTACTTCTTTCTTCTAACTTCCAGTCAAGAGATGGTTTGCTTTTTAATTTCTCTATAAGTGTTTCTTACCAGCCGTTTCTATCTTGAATATCTAATGAACAGATATGGTTTACCTTAAGTTGTGAAAACCAGTTGAAGAAAACCATGCCATCTTTTTTAAATAGCTTGACTTATTCCTAACAGTTTCGATTTCTTCTAGTTTTGTCATAAGTGTACCCTCAACACCTTCAAGAACAACTATAAATATTAATCAGATAATCTTTTATATCCCTTTCACATACAGCGAGTCCAGGCCAGATGCTTTTACAGCAATTTCTTCCATTTGGATTGGATTCTGGAAGAGATTTTGGCACAGATCTTATTTACAGACAAAGCCAATTATTCAAGTGAATCGATGGTTAATTATTATAATAACCACATGTGGACTGAAGAAAACCAACGCAACGTACCTTGGAAGCTCATCATCAACAAGAAAATGTAGAGAATGATATTTAGAGGGAAACACAGTAGAAGACATATGGGAAAGAAGGACGAACAATTTAATGATCCTAGTAGTAAAACTACAAATACTTAGAGGGAGGCGTCATATAAGGAGAGTGCTACGCAAAATGATAGAAAGTAGCATTGGAGAAAGAAAGACGTGGAAGATCAAGGATTACCTGGATAGATGAGGATGGAACTGAAAACGAAAAAATTATCAACAAAAAAGAATAGAGAAAAATGGAAACGAAAGCCTACCTATGATGTATATATAGGGTGTCCCAATATTGCGTGTTTATTGAAGCTGGAGTTAAGTTAAATCTGCTTGTTTGTCGAAGAATACTGCGATAACTTTTTCTACTTCTATTCTTGATATATTTTGCTTTATTTCCCTTTTTTTTAAGGTACCTAGGCGGAACCTCCAGTAAAACCAGCTCCGATTTTTAATTTTTTTTTGTCGTTCAGAATTAAATAGAGCATATTCAAAATCATGAATTTGCAAAGATTAGTTAATTTTTTACTATATTACTCTATACTGCGTTAATCCACTTTTTTTCCCGCGATATTGGTAGAAAAGTGTTACACGTCGATTTCGTGCATTTCCGGAATACTATGACTGACAGACTAAATAACTGCACTGACTTGGCACTTCTGTAGGTCTCGGGCAACTCCTGTTGACGAGGCGAAAAGCATGAAAAGAAAATGAAAGAACCGAGAGTGTTTTTAAGATCTGGCCTATTTGCCTAGACTTGGTACAAGAAATGTGCTATTCTGCATATTCACTTAATAACGCGACAAGAAGGCGGCAGGCAAGTCGAAACGGTATGCGGACCGTCGAGCTTGAGGTGATTTATAGCCGCGAATATTTTCCACTTCCATTGGAACAGTGTGGCGATGTCTTCTCGACGAAGTTGACCACCGCAGCGGCATCGCAATTTCACAAAATCTGAGGCCAAATTATTGGATGTTGACACGACTGATTTCCAATCAATATCATCAATATGTTGAGTATCTAGACACTAGATGTGAGAGGGGATAAGCAAATTTTTCCTGGATTACCTTCAGTACAACTTACATAATAAAAGTGTAGATCCCTACATCTGGGCAAGGTCCGGAACATTTTCAAAATTGCAAAAATGTTTAAAACTTTTAAAAAAATTATAATTTTTGAAAAAACTAAATTGCAAATTGATAAATGTAATCTAATTGTATAAAAATAAAAAAAGGGTGTTAACTTTTAAAAATTTCGACCGATTTCAATTTTTCAAAAACCATTTGCTAGGTTGAGCAGTCTTTTCTGTGTGAAATTTTCGAGTATCTAGATGCTTTATTTGAGGTTGCACAACATTTTGAAAATTCGAAAAATGTTTTCAACATATTTTTCAAAAAATTATTTTGCGAAAACTATCGAACCGATTTTAATGAAATTTGATGTGTTGTTTTATTATACTCTAAAGTTTTTTTTACCAAAATTAGAATGCACTCGAAGTCATTAAAATATTTAAAAAAAAATATCCAAAAAACTTGATTACTTTGCCTTTTTTTCATAAATTATTGCTATTTTGCAACATCGGTAATAAATTTAAACATTTTTAACTTACAGCATATCGTGCAAAATTTAATTCTAAAACTTTTTTCCTCTTCAATATTCTTCCAAAATGCATAGGTTCCAAAATATAAGTAAAAAAACTCAGATAAAATAGATATTTTTCTACATTTTTAAACATTTTTGCAATTTTGAAAATGTTTCGGACGTCGCCCAGACCTAGGGATCTACACTTTTATTATGTGAGTTATACTGAAGGTATTCCAGCAAAAATTAGCTTGCCCCCTCTTACATCCAAGAAGTGGGATATTTCGACAGATCCGTCCTGGTCTAATAGCTCAGCACATGCGTTTTTAAAAGAAATTTTCAAAGCGTCATTGGTTAATAAATTCGTTATTTTCGTTATTTTATGGTTGGAAAAATAGCCTGTCGTAACGTTAAAAATATATTACTTTTTTACGAAAAATATTAGCCACTGGTGTAAGCACGAGTTGCCTTAAGTCACTTACGAAAGGGTCATCTATTATTACCGGCTCAATAATGATTACCGGAAAAATGGAGACAGAAAGTTACTTGTCATAACGGAAGTCTCTGACATTCGCCGAGGGGAAAAGTGTGGGATATTCCCAGGGTCAGAGAGAAAATTTCGGAACACAAAAAATATCGGCTGATAAATTAAATCATTTGTTATGCTCTTTCCTGAATTCCGTTCTATCAACGAAAAGGGTCAAAGGGTAATTTCTTTTTACCTTTTTTAAAGCCGTGTAGCAGGCTTTATAGAATTATAGATGACGTTTCCTTGTAATATATAGTGTACAGGGTGGTAAGAGTGCGGCACTGTTTAATATAATATTCCTCAGATGAGCAAAAGCCAAATGGGTTAAATATGTTTTTTGTTTCACTTATAGAGTCAACTCAACTCTGTGATACTATTTTCACCAATTAAAGTAGAAACGAACGCATTTAGGAAAGTTGAAACATGTAATATTAAAAAAGTATGAAATTATAAACAAAATACGACGTTTCTACTCTCTTTTCTTATTCAGCCACTTGAGTAACCAATCAGTGTTGGATATATTAAATTTAAACAGAATCCGATTCTGTTCTGAACGTTTACAAATTGCAACCAAGGTTAGCCCCCGCTGTTCAATTAACATGTCATATTGTTGTCTCTGAAAAGCTGCTGCTGCCAGGTGAATTCACACCTGGTATGATATGATGAGATGGTAAACGGGCAAAAAACAAACTTCAAATACATCATCACCGCTCCATTCTGTTAAATTTTTTATTTCGTTAGAAGAAAAACTATAACTATGCCTCAAATAAATAACTTTAGATAATACCTTTGATAGAATTTTGATACAAACTTATTTTACCATATGTGGACTTATTTTAGTTTCGCAGAAAAACTTTTTGTTTTAAAGACATTACGACAACTAAGGAAGTATTTGTCTTATGTGGATATTTCACCTAGGTTTAGAATTAAAGTAAATTCTATTCAATGCAAGTACTGAAATCATGTGTTTTACATTTTTCACTATTTGTCATTGCCAGTAACTTATCTAATTGTGTGTTTGATGCAGATATTGAATGAAATATTTCGTTATCCGTAGGAATGTCTCTTCCCCTGTCCTGTTGCGATTTATCCCTCGTTGTCATATAGAAGCTTTGCTCGGAATGATTGATTCGACTCGTTTTTTCTGGTCCCAATAAATCTGATCGTATCGATTAAATGAAAATGCACTTAAATTGGAGGGGAGGGGGATATTAGAGATCTTAGCGGGAGATTGTCGATTCCGAGGTGAACTTCCGTCAGGCTAAGCCGGAATCAAACATATTTCTTTGAGAAACTTATCCGAGAAGGTCCCGAAATGTGTCGCTTTAAATAAAATACGAGGGGGGCTCAAAAAGTAATAATAAATACAAAATAAATTTCCCGTTACTTTTTGATCAAACCTCTGTAGAGTATGACTAATCAATTCTGTAAGTCCATTCCATTGTGTAATTTATGCCGAGATGCCGCTAATTATGAAACTAGTACTGGTCAAAATCTAGTGATTACTGTTTCCAAAAAATTTTCTAAATTAAGAGCTTTAGGATTAAATTCCAAACGAATGTCTCATAGATGCTGTAATTGGTGGCATAACGGATCTATAATACGACGAGATCAACGGATTTTTAAGTTCATTACGTTGAGATCAACGGATCTCTAATACGACGAGATCAACGGATCTCTAATACGATGATATCAACGGATTTCTAATACGGTGAGATCGACGAATCTCTAATACGACGAGATCAACGGATCTCTAAGTTCATTATGATGAGATCAACGGATCTCTAAGTTCATTACGATGAGATCAACGGATCTCTAATACGACGAGATCTACGGATCTCTAAATACATTACTATGAGATCGACGGATCTCTAATACGACGAGATCAACAGATCTCTAATTTCATTACGATGAGAACAACGGATCTCTAACTTCATTACGACGAGATCAACGGATCTCTAACTTCATTACGACGAGAGCAACGGATCTCTAACTTCATTACGACGAGATCAACGGATCTCTAACTTCATTACGATGATATTAACGGATCTCTCAGTATGGCCGAATGTAGAAAATAAGTCCGCCCGAGAATCGATGACTGGCGATGACTCTGAAGAACAAAACTGAAGAATCGAGGACGGGCATTTATTCAATAGAGAACATTAGACGTAGGCATATCACCATGGTCCAGAGTTTAATAGACAAATTTCGGGAAAATACTAAACAACAAAAATTAACATCACTTTGCTCTATGAACATAGGCGCAGAAAACCACCGTTTATGAGATACAGGGCGTTGAAATTAACAAAAATAAAACAATTTTTTTAAATATCAGGAAAACCGCTTCATCAAATTTATCCAATTTTTGGTACACATTTTTTTTTCAAATATTTCTCCTGGTTCTGTATGCACACAGTCCAAATTCAAAAACCAGCTCAGCGGCGGAGAAACAATATCATTTCCTTATTTAAAGTAAATCTTCTACGCCACTAAATTAATTGGTAATAGGAATAAATTTTATAACGGTCTGAAACATTTCGGATGAAAAAACATTCTTTTATTTTTGTGAATGATTTTCGAGTTATGAGACATATTATCCATGTAAGCAAAGCGTTGAAATAGGAAAAAATAAAATTAATTTTGGTGGTCCAGATTTTAATAGACAAACTTCGGGAAAGTACTAATCAATAAAATTAACATCATTTTGCTCTATGCACATAGCCGCAAAAAGCCACCGTTTATGAGATACAGGGCGTTGAAATTAACAAAAATTACTAATTAATTAATTTTTAATTTAACTTTACTTGTTGTTCGTGTTACCTGAAAGTTGCGCCCGACATATTTGGTATGATATTGAAAAATACCAAATTTAGATAAATTTGATGAAGCAGTTTTCCAGATATTTAAAAAAAAATGTTTTGTTTTTGTTAATTTCAACGCCATGTATCTCATAAACGGTGGCTTTCTGCGCCTATATTCATAGAGCAAAGTGATGTTAATTTTTGTTGTTTAGAACTTTCCCGAAGTTTGTCTAAAATCTGGATCACCCTGCATATTATGCATATATTGAATATTTGATTAAAGTTACTTTTTATTGTATCACCTTGTATCTTTTTAGAAAATATCTTACACTTCATATTAAAACAATGGCTTTCATTGGCAGAGTGGAAAAAATAGTTTAATTTGATGACCACAAGGTGTTGAATACTCAGGCCGAGTACATGTGTTCCAAC
Source organism: Anoplophora glabripennis (assembly GCF_000390285.2). Taxonomy (NCBI): domain Eukaryota; kingdom Metazoa; phylum Arthropoda; class Insecta; order Coleoptera; family Cerambycidae; genus Anoplophora; species Anoplophora glabripennis. The sequence goes on along the minus strand of NW_019417007.1, from coordinate 92,289 downwards.
TTTGAGCCTCTGTGTTTTTGAGTCAAGATTTACTCTTGAACTTACCCCCGTAAATAATTTAAAAAACTCTTACTAAATTTTAATTTGCAGTATCAGATTTTATTTAATTTTGATGACAGCTCACATTTTATGAATTTACAATCAAAATATGAAATCAAAGGGCCCCTCGACAGAAATAAAGTCTTTATATATAGACGTAAAAATGATAAAATAAAGCCCTACGCCCGTTGTAATATCAATCGCCGAGTTTTTATGGAAATAAAACGCTCATAAAACGTACACAATATATTCAAATTGGGAGCACTTTCTGCGAAATTAGAATTTGCTTATTGAAAAATGCACGTAATAAAAAAAAACCAGCGCAGCAATATTTTGTTTTGCTTGTCAGAACACAGAAATGATATTGTACGTACCACGTGAAACGTTTTGATAGCCATCCATTAATTTAGCAGTGTAAACTTTTTGATATGTATTGTATGCAATGACTGATGCGATTCTCTTTTATAAGCGGCGTTTGTTGAATATGCAGAGGCGGCTCTGACAAGAGCCGTAATGGAACAACGCCCACGAACAATTACGTTAAAAATACTGCCCAAATTTAACTAGCTCTACATATTATTAAGCACTCGTCCCAATTTTTTATTGTAACTATTATTTGCTTCTGATCTCGCGCTTTTCTACACCTGTGAACACGGTTACCATTCAATTCTGACGGTATTCCTGCACCATATAAGTAGTGTGTTTTTGAAAGAGAAATTTACATTTGAAATTAATGGAACAATTATTGGATGCTAGAGAAGAAAATGTAATATTCCTAATCCTTTACGTGGTTTTACTATGTTTGATGTAAATATACGAATAAAAGTGTGAATATGAATGACCTGATTTGGCTCGACCAATCAGGGTGTTCCACCTAAGAGGGATTCTTCTGTAACTCTGCAACTGTAAAATATATATAAAAAATGGTTTTAATAAAAGTTGACTGGAATCATGTGGGCCATATAAAGAAAATATTTTTAGCTTTACAGGGTGTTCCATTTCGCGTGGGCGTTACATAACTTTGTTATTTTAAATGGAAGACCCTGTATATTATTGCGTTTTTGAATTCCTTGGTTAATATTAGGTAGAGTTTATTAAATGTACATGGTTACTTAAAACTTACCATTTTCGAGATAATCAGTTGTTTTTGGAAAAAAATATAACAATTTCTGTTCTCTAAATGAGGCTACATAGCGACTAAACCGTAAGAGTTAGTTTTCACAATTCGTTTTGGCATAAATTACTTTTCTTGTCATTCGTGAGCAAAACGTGCACGATATTCAGGCTCGGAAATACTGAGACCTACATTTAATAATCTTAAATAAACTTTTTTTTTCAATTGGAATTACCCATATTAAGACCTCTTTTATGCACGCGTTTTTCTCCTCTCAACGCGAAATTGAGAAAAACGCGGTATATTTCTGCTCCATTTTATGCACGCGTATTCTATCAGTTGTCGCCAGTTTCATGCCACACAGTAGTCAGTGAAGTACATGAAAATGGATCCGTGTATATTGTATTTGTGCTATAAAAAAATATGTAATAGAAGTAAGAGGCGATGGGCAGTACATCCAATTAATAGAAATAGAATTCAATTGTGTCCATTGCATCCATGTCCCGCTTGATCAATAGCTAAACTAAAACTAAAACAAACTGTGCTAAAACTATTCTTGACAGACAGAGCCACTGACTTGCGACAAAGGGCGCTTTGCATAAAAATATACTTTCGTGCTTTTTCGGAACGCGTGTCGCCAAGCGTTCTGTAAAGCCATCGCGACAGAATTGAAAACGCGAGAGCAAATAAACGAGCGTAAAATGCATAAACTTAGTAACTCTATTCAGGGTATCTTGAAACGCGGCGTTTTTGTCAACTCCGCGTTGAGAGGAGAAAAACGCGTGCATAAAAGAGGTCTAATTGTTAACCATACTTATCTTTAACAGTTTTCCAGAAAAATCGGGTTATTTTCTAAAGTCCGAAAAAGTAGCTATGTAACAGCGTCAAGAAGGCTTTGCAAAACCACTTTTCTCTCACATTTTATCAGGCCTGGGACTGACAGTGTCAATATTTACTGACATGTTTAAAATGTGGTTTGACAAACAAAAGTAAACCACTAACAACAACTAAAATGAAACGCAAAACAAAACAAACTGAAACTCGGAACACAACAAGCAGAAGAATACCGCTGATTTACATCAATTGCGCGAAGTGTCCTCCATTTTGATTAATACACAAACGAATTGGGTTTTTAAAAGATTATTCAACATTGGTCAGCATGTCTGGCGTAATTTCTTGAAATGCTACTGTATCCCCATAAAAAGAAGTCGCAACTTGTCATATCTGGACACCTTGACGGCCAACTCACTGGTCCCCCGCGACCAATCCATCTGTTGGGAAAAGTTTCGTGTAAAAACTGACGAACCGCAGCAGTATTGTGAGACGGAGCACCATCATGTTGCATCCACATTCTTCGAAGTGTAGGTAAATGAATATCGCCTAACAAATCTTCTAGAATGTTTGATAAAAAGTTTAAATAAACTGCTCCAGTTAGATGCTGGTTAAAAAAGAATGGTCCAATGACATGGGTTCCCAAAATTGCTCCCCACACGTTCAAAGACCATTGTTGGCTATGAGTTATCCGGAATTAGTGAGGATTTACCGTGTCATAATAATGGCAATTATGACTATTAACGAAACCATTTTTATGGAAAGTAGCCTCATCGGACAACATGACTCGTTTAAAAACTCATCACCTTGATTTAACATCTCAAGTGCCCACTGACAAAACTCCAGTCTCCGTTGAAAGTCTACTTTTAGTAACTCTTGGTGTAATTGGATGCGATACGGATGTGCTGTGCTTTGCTTTTGTAAAATCCTATGTATCGACGTTGTACTAATACAATTGTAAGACCTTCTTGACGCTGTTACATAGCTATTTTATCGGACTTTAGAAAAGAACCTGTTTTTTCTGGAAAACTTAGAGGTAAGTATGGACAACCTTATATCAGTCGAGAGGTCATTCAATTTTGCATTCACCCATGACATATGGGTCATTCCATTTGGAAAAAAAAGCTGTATAATTGTATAATTAATATTTTATTGTTCGTTTTTAGGTTTTTATTCAACCCAGATGCATAAACATCTTTTAGTTCATTGTTTCCCTTTAGAAATTATTAAATTATAGAGGTTGATTCAGTTATAATGTCATTAATTTTAAGGGAAGGTACGGACAATTGAGTAGAATACAAATACACGATTAAAAAAATTTAAAAAGCATATTTACGTTGAAAAAATGTTTTCAAATCATTATTTAAACCCCTTTTCGAGCCGCTGCTGACCGCTGACCCACAAAGGTTTATCGAGAGTGAATCTTGACCTACCATAACATTCGGTCATTAACCTAGCTTTTAATACGTTTTTAATCCGTAGTGAGCTAGAATGAATAAATAAATTTTTTAGCCAGACATATGAACGAATAAAATATTTTTTACGTTTTAAATATTAACAGGTATTATTTATTTGTTAATAAGAACAAATACATAAGGTTAATAAATAGGTCGAGTATTTTTTTCGATTTTCTGTCTTCCAAATATGTGATTAAAATTAATGACATTATGACTGAATCACCTTATATATTATTAAAACTGTGTTGATAAAGTAGTTTCCTGCTTTTGCCATGCTATAATAAATGCTACATAATGCAATCTAAATACTACTGTTGTTTAACAAAAACTTACGCATTGTTATACATATCTACCTCTTTCATTTTGAAATAGGCAGCTGTTTGTTAAAAGTTCTTTTTCGAAAGTATAGTAATTTTTCTTAAATTATTTTATAGGACATTCTATTGTCTTTTTCTTTATTTAAAACGTTCTTTTTTATTTCAGGATGTTCGACTGAAATGGACATGGACGTGTTGGCGATATTTTCAGACTCAGCCAAGCTGAAAATTTCAGAGCATTGGAGTAGAGGTAGGTGGAAAATTTCAGGTAGTGCTCATTTTGTAGTCATTGAGACGTCAGTTACATCTTATCGGTTGATTTAATACACTATGAACTTTTTGTTTCTCGATAATCGGGATAAAAGTTTAGAAAACCCAAATTTCAGTTCTCAGTTACTATCTAATGCGCAGTGAGATAAAAAATCATTCATTGTTCGTTTTTTTTTTACTCTGAATTAGTCTCATTTTACAATAGACTGATTTAAAAAAAATCTACATATACTGCCTTAATCCCGGAACAAACGAGTCGCCTGTATTCAGTGCTATGCACCGTGACGTTTATTTTTCCGGTCGAGATTAGGTACTTATTGTTTTTGAGGTTCGACTGGCAAGTTCGAATATCAACCCCCAGTTTAACGTCATGTAAAGCTTCATTCGGTTGCTCTTATCACATTTGAAATCCAACGCGGTTGTCAACTGCCAGTCATATATCATGCCCATTATAACTTAGACAGGTGAATCTGAACTGCCTTTTTTTTGTTATTTCGCAGATGTGTCGGTACAATTTTTTCGCTTGGACGTAATTTTCCAGGTTCATATATGAATAATCTGTTATGCAGCTCACTTTTTTCGGTACGCGATGAAAAAAGACCAGTCTTAATTGCCTTTGCTGCTACTATACAGTGTATATGTGTATATCAGTAATGAGGAGTTAAAAAATGTAATAATTTACAGGGTGTTTGATTTTAAAAACTGAAGTTAGCTAACGGTAAAAACAGAAGGTGTCTTTATAAAAAGTCGACTCTTTCTTGATTCGTATACTTGCTTTTTAATATATAACACAGAAACTGGAAAATTAAGACAAAAAATACGCTGTACCGTCACTAAACACTGAAATAAATTGGCTTATACGCTTGCTCTATACAAAAACATTACACAAACACCTTTTCGTAAACCGATAAACAGAAAACTAAATAAATGTAACAAAATGAAGTGGTGACTACACCAGGAAATATAGGAGTATGCATGCATAATTCTTCAGTCAGGCTGATTTTTTGTGAGCAGATAGTAAAAATAGTGTAGAATAATATGTACCGTATCCGCACGCTAAAAAAGGCGGGCGACATTGTTTAAAAGTTGATCAAACATTAGAAATTCGCGTTTTTCGACTGTAACTTTTTTTCTGACGGTTCTACATAGAAATGGTAACATTATTCATAAAAACAATTGGGAAGATAACTGCTGAAGGATAGGTGATTTTTGAGACATGTATAAAAACTGATATTTATTGCGTTTAATGCAAAATTGCGTGCAAAATAAATCTGATTATTTTATTAAGGACATATACAATATACAGGGTGTCCCAAAAGTATGGAAACAGCACAATAACTTTCGAAAAATGCATTTTGAGGAAAAATGATTCAGACAAAAGATTTAGGATTTTTCCCTGGGTATTCAATGGTGACCCTAGATTTGACCTTGACCTTCAAGGTTATTTCAAGTTCAAGTTAATTTTTTCAAATGGGATGCCCTACTTTTGACCCCGGAAATGAAAAGTGCGGAAAATTTTACTTTCAGATATGTCCTTGACCATTTTCCGAATTTGACCTCTGATGGTCATTAAAGGTCAAATCAAGGTCACACATGGTTTGGCGCGCTGTCTTGAAAACAACTGGTTGCAAAAAAATTACCATAACTAACCTTGTATGATTTTTCCCTGGCTATCTGACGGTGACCCTTGATTTGACCGTGACCTTCACCTTCAAAAACCTCACTATATTAATTTTGGCAAAAATCGGTTGATTTCTGAAATTGCGTCCGCCATCTTGGACTAAAATTCCTCAAAAACAGATTTCAGATTCGTAGTCAGCGACCCCAAAAACCCCCCTATACCAAATTTGGCGTAAATCGGTTAATTTTTTGGAACCGCGTCCGCCATCTTGGATCCGCCATCTTGGACTAAAATTCCTCAAAAACAGATTTCAGATTCGTAGTCAGCGACCTCAAAAACCCCCCTATACCAAATTTGGCGTAAATCGGTTAATTTTTTGGAATCGCGTCCGCCATCTTGGATCCGCCATCTTGGAAAATAGTCAAGGATATATCTGAACGTAAAATTTTCCGCTCTTTTCATTTCCGGGGTCAAAAGTAGGGTATCCCATTTGAAAAAATTAAGTTGAACTTGAAATAACCTTGAAGGTCAAGGTCAAATCTAGGGTCACCATTGAATAGCCAGGGAAAAATCCTAAATCATTTGTCTTAATCATTTTACCTCAAAATGCATTTTTCGAAAGTTATTGTGCTGTTTCCATACTTTTGGGACACGTTGTATACAACATTGGAAAAATTACACAGGGCAACAAAATTTGACGAAAGATTACACCCAAAAACCAGACCTCAGTTGCCTAAAGGTGTTTGGTACGGAGAATCCAAATCCGGCGTTAGAATTTCTCCTATACCTCACGTTTCCGAGATATCCTAAACTAAAAGTGTAAAAAACAGGTTTATTTGCTATATTTGAGCTTATATCAGATCGAAAAATTTTTTTTCTAAAAACGGGTCATGCCCTCTAAAACTACCACTCGTACCCTTCAAAACGCTTTTTCAGATTTGAAAAATCCTTTTATTCGCGGACATATCATTGAATGAAGTTAGGCACTTTAGCGTTTTTAGAACAGTGGTACTAAAATTGAAAAAAGTTCTTCAGAAAGCTGATATTTCCAAGTTGTTTGGGCCGCTCAATCCGAATCCGAGCTCTAAATTATTCTATCACTTAATCACTTTAGGATTCTGAGATTTCCTAACCTAAAACTGCAAAATCAACCTGTCTGGTGTGTAGCACTCGCAGGTTATTGTGCACTTGGGTTAACCTGTCTGGGGTTTAGCGTTTGCAGGTTATTGTGCACTTGGGTTAACCTGTCTGAGGTTTAGCGCTTGCAGGTAGTGGTTATTGTGGTAGCGATTATTGTGGTCTTAGGTTAACTTGTTGTGGGTGTAGTTTTTGCAGGTTATGTGCTTCTATGTTAAATGGCTCCGTGTTATATAGAGGTATATAGTTCATCCTAAAATCGTTGATTTTGCAGTTTTAGGTTAAGAAATCTCAGAATCCTAAAGTGATAGAATAATTTCGAGGTAGAGATTCAGATTGGGCGACCCAAAAAAACAAGTAAATATATTTAGCGTTTTGAAGGGTAAGAGTGGTAGTTTTAGACGGCATGATTCGTTTTTAGAAAAAAATGTATTTGCTCTGTGATCTAAGCTCAAATATGACAAAAAACGTGTTTTTTGCACTTTTAGGTTAGGAAACATGACGTATAAGAGCAATTCTGACGCCGGATTTGGATTCTGCGCCCAAGTGAGATCTGGTTTTTGGGTGTGAAAATTATTGCCCTGTGTTATATTTATTTACATGAGCTGTTTTTTCGATCTTTTAAAAACGAACAAAAAAGTATATTACCATGTCTCTGTAGAACCGTCAGAAAAAAAGTTACAGTGGGAAAACTAAAATTTCTAATGTTTGATCAACTTTTAAACAGTGTCGCCCGCATTTTTCAACGTGCGGATACGGTACATATTATTCTATACTATTTTTACTATCTGCTCACAAAAAATCAGCCTGGCCGAAGAATTATGCATGAAATCATTTTCGGGCTAGATTTCCTGGTCTATCCGCCATTCAGTGTCCATTTATAGGCTACACAGTATACAACGGAGACTACACTCCTCTGCAGACCCTAAATTCCTTATATATACAATTCATACGGCTCATTAACTCGGCAGTGGAGGCTAGCCCCCGTTACCCTTCATAAGAGCTCGGAACAGGATCGCATTCTGCTTAAATTTAAACTGTGCTGGGTGTATCGTTGATTAGCTGGTTGCAGGGAAATATTAAATAACGTTAACACAAATTAAACATCATTCGGTAAGAAAAAATAGTAACACACATCGCATTTTGCCACAAATAAATAACTTCTAACCATAGTAGTGAACCTTTGTGAAAATGTATAGTACTTAAAGAAAAACGTTAACAATCCGAAAAATGTACTAAAAACAGTGATTTAGAATTTTTATGGAAGGTAATATAAAGTTTTATGTGTTGTTTCGAATAAGTTTTCAAGTATTGGCTTAAATCTTGCTGCAAATATTCCAGTGTATATTAAACAAGTTTTGCTTTTATTATATTTGCTTTTGTTGGGCCCCCACGTAGTTGGCTCAGTTTTATTGTTCTGCTGGAGAAAAGTGCGATTAAAATGACTATATCAGTGAATCAGTTCATCTTGTTTAGCGGTCATCAAAAGTTTGACAAATGATCGGCGTTTATGTCCTATTGACGGCTAAATTTCTTAGTTTTCGGGATAAGACAGAAATGAGGCTCGTAAAAGCACCCCCGCAGCAGAATAGGGGTCGGAACTTCGTTTAGCGATTTTATCCTTATACCACTGCAGGAGGATGACATAATGTGGCATCCCTACAGTCTCATACTCAGCCTCGCACTCATCGGCATAATTCACGTTTAGGATATACAATGGAAACACCAAAAATTTCCTTAAACCAAATTTCAAGTTTAAAGATCGACATGCAGAATACTCAAGTATAATACAGTACTACGGGATGTTTACATACTTGGGAGAGATTTTTGCAATTATTAAAACTTGTTGAGAACTTCTGGAAACGTCCCCGCGTTACATACTGCATAAAAAGCGGTGTATGTTTGTGGCCGTAAATGTGTCGTCCGCATTTTGACCCTGCGTATCTTTTATTGCAAAAATTACAGTCCCAAGTCAAAAAAAAAAAAATGTGTGATAAACTAGACTACCACCTCCACACGTTTTTAAAGTCGTTAAATGCGATTCCGATGTCTGTTTAACGAAATTAGCTCATGTTCAAGGTTATTTGAAGGTCAATTTTTTATGGTAATATGATGTTTTCTCAGGATTCTAATACAGCGAGCAATATTATGTTCGAAGCTGTTTTATTTTTTAAGGTCACGTTCAAGGTTATTTGAAAATCAACTCTTGTTTTTTTATGGTAAAACAATTTCTAACCCTCTATTCTGAAAGAGCGAAAAATTTACCGTTCGGAGGCGTGGTTGGGTTATTTTTTCACTTTCAAGGTCACTTGAAGGTCACTTTGATAAAAAATACAGCCACACAAAAAAAGAAAAGTTGTCTGTACTTTTCATGCGACATATGTTATCTGTAGTATTTTTGGCTCCTGATCACGAATCCAATGTCAGAATTGAGATATCACATCACAGGAATTTCCTAACTTCAAAAAACAGGTAACAAATAGTAAAAATTCATGAAAAAGTGCTAGGGAAAATACAAATTTTTTTTTTCTATATTCAAATGTTTATTTATATAATTATTAAGACCCCGCGCCCAACGTGAATCCGTGGTCAGATTAAATGTTTTTTTTTTCTAACCTCAAAAAAAACGGGTCAATTAAAGTCAGATATCTCGAATTTTCAAACAATAACAGATTCGGGCCAAATTTGGTATACGGGGGTTTTCTGGGTCGTTGATCACGGATTCGAGGTCAGAATAGCGAAATTCATTTTGTAATATTTTACTTTATAACCTGAGTACCCAATCATGTGTTAATTTACTTTTTTCGGCAATATCTTGTTTTTTTTTCTGTAAAAGATCTATTCACGGATTGAATTTTGTAAATCTGATCTTGGATTCGTGATCAGTGACCTCGAAAACCTCCGTATACCAAATTTGGCGCGAATGTGTTATTTTTTGAAAATTTGGTCGGCCGCCATCTTGAATTTTGCAAAATTAACCACGAATTCGTGATCAGCGACCCCGAAAACCCCCTTATACCAAATTTTATGCGAATCTGTTATTTTTTGAAAATTTGGTCGTTAATCTTCGATCCGCCACCTTGAATTTTGCAAAATTGGCCTCGGATCCGTGATGAGCGACCCCGAAAACCCCTGCATACCAAATTTGACGCGAATTTGTTATTTTTTTAAAATTCGTGATATCTGACCGTAATTGACCCGTTTTTCTGAGGTTCCACAAAGAACCATCAATTCTGACAGCTAATTCATGTTCGACGGGGTCTTAACTATATAAATGAACATTTTAATATAAAAAAAATTGTATTTTTCCTATAACTTTTTCATGAATTTTTGCTATTTTTTACCTGTTTTTTGAGGTTATGAAATTCCTGTGATGTGATAGCTCAATTCTGACATCGGATTCGTGATCAGGAGGCAAAAATACTACAGATTACATATGTCTCATGAAAAGTACAGACTACATTTTTTTGCTGTGAAATCAATAGAATCGGCTCTAAGATGGTAAAATGAGATTTCACGATTTTCAAGGTGAAGCATAATTGGTTTCACAGTGAAGCTATTTCAAATTCTGTTACATTAGAATATGCTGGAGATGGTGACACTGTCCTGAAAGGGAATATACCTTCAAAACGTAAGAGTTGACCTTGAAATAATTTTGAATATGGTCTTCAAGGTTAAATCCAAGATCACCAGATCACCATCCCCATAACCTAACCAAGTTTTGTAAAGGTCATTTTTCGGATATTTCGCAATCCTGATGATATACCAACCAAAGAAGCTGGAGAGGGGGGGTTTCACCTTCAAATGATCTTGAAAATGAACGTCTCCGACCATAAAATGCTCCACTCTTTCAGAATCCGGGGTCAGAAATTGTATTACCACAAAAAAAAATAAGCGTTAACCTTCAAGTATCCAACAGGTGCTACCTAGGTTATTTTGAATACTTTTAAGACTGATGTAAACAATAAACCACCATAATAAGATCATTTTGCGAACCACAGTGATACTTAATAAATAAATACATATTTGTCAGTTCAAATTTATATCACTCTGTGTACAAGTCACACCTTACTTCTATGATGAAGAAATTTTGAGAATAAATTTTGATTTTTCTACAGACCATTACTGACAAAACGTATTCAGTTGCTAATTTTATCGAATGTAACTGGGTGTGCAACATGGGAGAGAGAAATCTCACAGTTTCGGAATAATCTGCAGCAAATTAAGAAATATTGCGAACTCAATTAGGGGCCCTACGTTAGTTGCCAGTTAAGCTAAAATTTTAATAACGATCACCCCAAATTAGAAATTCCCAAGTCTTGCGTTCTATAGAATCGCAAAGTTTTGCGTGAATGGCCCTGTATATTTAATCAAGTCAGTAAAGAGTGTAGCGTTTAATTGGACTTGTGGATTTTGTTGGTATAATTTCGAACATTCTAGTGTTAAAGTAAGTCGATACCGATTATACGTAAAGTTAATTAGATCGTTAAGCAAATATTAAACTGGGGACGGAATAATTATTGCAGAACTACTTAGAGCCTAGTTACCACTTAATTGTATTCTGGCTCGAGGGGTTACCTAAAGATTGATTTCTAATATAACAAATATTATCACACGTTACTATATAAACCGATTTAGCATCTTATTAACATTTAAACTGCGATTTTACCAAGCTTAAATGATTTCACTTGAAACACGTTTAAATCCTGCTCTATAACTTTAAATAAATAGAAACGTTTTCACACTCTCAAAATTTTTTAAGCATTTGCACATACACTGCTCAAAATAATTAGAGGAACACTTATTTAAATCTCAAAACTTTTTTATTTGTACTACTATATAAATCTAATAATGCATGTCTCAAAGACTAACATTTTGTTCGAATAAATTTACGAAAATAAAACAAATTTACATAATCATTCTTGAGTAAATAGTACCAATTCAAAAAAACTACAAGAAATAAAGTGAAACATACAATCAAAATTTCAATTTAGAAATATGCTGTGCCTTGGAATAGTAAACAATGTTGACAGTTCATCATAAATTGTAAAAAATGAGGCATCTAAGTGAAGTTGAAGTCGTTCGTGTTGTTGCTAGTATAGAGTATGGCACCAGTATTCGACAGGTTGCAAGAGATTTTAACGTAAGCCCTTCTGTCATCCATCGCGTGTGGAATCGTTACTTAGAAACCGGAGGATATAAAAGACGCATTGGACAAGGTCCTAAGAGGAAAACAAACCGAATTCAGGACAGGTTTTTAGTCCTATCCTCCTTGCGTTCTCGTACATCCACAGCAAAAGACCTTCAAAGTAGGCTCAGAACGACTCATGGGTTGGAAATTTCCGATCAGACAGTTAGGAATAGACTGAGAGAAGCAAACTTGAGACCAAGAAGACCCGTGCGAAAACCTATTTTAACTCCGTATCACATAAGGTCTCGTTTACATTTTGCACGTGAGCATGTGGCATGGCAACTTCGATATTGGAGACCAGTACTCTTCACAGATGAGTCACGATTTCGTTTAAGTCGTTGTGATGGTCGAGTACGTGTATACCGACGTCCACATGAACGCCATTCTTCAGCTACCATACAAGAAGTCGAAAGATTTGGTGGTGGGTCAGTGATGGTTTGGGGCGGAATTAGTCTTGATGAAAGAACCGATCTTGTCATAGTTCCAGGGACTCTAACCGCTGAACGGTACATTGATCTCATTCTAGAAGATC